>NC_092583.1:5829388-6134075 GCF_037975245.1 Apostichopus japonicus
CCTATACTGTTACTAAATAGTCTTACAGTTTTGATTCTTCTAGAATTGATGTATGTTACGCCTAATGTTCAGTTGTAACATAAGAATAGGCCTCGGAATATGGCCAATTATTTTGCTCAAAGTAATGATGCACAAGTAAGTGCAAACTTCCCAAGTTAAAAAGCAACATTGGAGTAGTTTTTAGTTATGATTTCTTTATGTTATGTTCTGTCTGGTAATGTTCTACAGTAATTCTAGAGAAGTTACCAAAGTACCGTTAGGTACCTGAACCTCCCCCCCCCCCTTCTCCTTCATATCTCTACTTTCATTAATTCTTTAAAGTGCATTGAATGTCATTTATATTCAAATGAATTGAGGAGTATTTGTTTCTCTTTAGCAGCTAGAAAATGAGGAAGAAGCTACAGACAGTGATGTCAGAGATAATTCTGTAGTACCCGTAAGTTTTTGTTGCACTTGTTTTCCATTCTGTTGTTTCGGACAAACTTGATTATAAGTGTAAGTAATAGACATTAATGGATAGGGTGGCACCTGTACATTAGCTCTTTTTACCACACAGAAAAGTGATGCTCTGAAAGGCCTTTCTCTGGAGAGTTAAGACTGTATTTCTTTGGAGGTGTGTGTGTGGGGGGGGGAGGGGGGATAGCATGGGATTGGCTGGTGATCAGTTTGTTCATGGCTGAGTGCCTGAATTTCTTGCTGGTTCACCAGTCAAAAGTTGGCTGACTGCTGGTTTAAGTACACTGGTTTGAAACCACAAATCTATTTCATATAATACACTTATATTTAGTGTTGCCCTTTATTTCAAATACTCTTTCATTATACATTATTCAAATCTACAAAATGCAATTTCTTCTAGGCAGTAACCAATGACAGTTCCAGCCTGGAAAACATGTCCTTTTGTGGCCTTTTGAAGGTAATCTTTCTGCTTTGTTGATAATCTAAGAAAGATTCATCAATAGAAATTAAAGCTGTGTAAAACAGAGCAATATAATCATGCTCATCTAATTAATACTGCAGTTCGTTTAACAGCCTTTACTGTACATTAACTTTGACAAAGTCTTGCTTTTATTTTACAGTATTGATTGATTGTTTACTTGGTTGATTAGTTGGTTATGTTTGATTATTTGAATATCTATTTTTATTGCAACCCCATTAAAAAAAAAACATTTAATAAAATGGATAAATCTGGACTATGTCAATGTATTAAAACTATAAGATATCTCTTTGCAATTGCAAAGCAAGAAAGCAAATTGAAAAAGCTTGTGTCAATGGAGCAATAGGATCTATGGTACATGACCCTGACCTGCTAGGATCATCTGAAATAAACTTAATGTTGACATTGTAATAATGTGTCAGAACTCATACATGCTTGCTTCATATTTTATTCCATACAGATAGCAATTATCCCCTACTCATAACTTAAACCTAAACCAGTCCCATGATGAAATGTTGAAAGGAATAATATATATATCCTAAAGTATTCACTAGAAAGCGGACAAGTCAATACCAAATAAATTGGAAAAAAGGCAAAAAGAGTACTGCATAGAATCCAATATTAAAGCACTATAGTGAGGTTGATCTGTATACATCTTATTGCCATTTATGCATTTGGGATTTCTAGTGGGTAAACTTCATGTTCATAGTGTATATCTGATATCTGTAAATGTTTGTTCATTCATTCAATAACTTTTAGAAATTGTGTTTGCCCAGTTAGAATACTCACTCCACCCCTGTAAAATCACATTGAGAGTTGCTTCCAATGTTGATTGCCTAATTTTGTTACTGCAGGCAATACTGCATGTGCAGAGGTTAACTTTGACCCCTTTTTACCCTGTTTGTAATGGGAGAACCATTGGGGCTGTGAAAACTTATCCCTTGGCTTCTGTTTTGCAACAAATGGCAAGGGGAGGGGGATACCTTGTCATTCATTGCTCTGTACATTAAGGTCAAAAGTAGCAGTGCTGGACATTTCACTATTAATATAGCATACTTAATAATGTTTCCTCACTCCAAAACATCTCCCCCTTTCTCTTCAATCTCGACCCTACCCCTCCTCTAAACCTGTTATGCAGACCCAATGCAAGATCACATTGAAAGTTTCCTCCCTTTTAGATTGCCTTATTATGTTATTGATAACTTTCAATTTATGAAGAGGTAAACATAGACCCCAATTATCCATATTTGCAATGGGCCACAGGGATTTATTGTGGGCTATCAAATGTTCCCCCAGCTGGCTACCATCTGGAAGCTAAGGGTAGATTTCTTGGTGGTCCTGATTTATCCCCCCCCCTCCCTCTTATCCTCCCCTCCTTGTGTGGCTAAACTACATGATATATCCCTATCCTACTTTTCTTCTTTTTATTATCTAACCGATTAATTTCACGGTAGTATTCTTAGATATATTTCTCTAATATACCTTTGCCTAGCCCTATATGTAATAATGTTAACCTACTCCCGAATATCTTTGTCACATTTTTCCTTTAACCTCTACCCTCACCCATTCTCCATGCCCTTGTATGCATGAAACAATGTAAAATCAAATTGAGAGGTGCTTCCTTTATTGATTGTCTAAGTTTGATAACTGCATTACTCAATGTATAGAAGTTAACATAGACCCCAATTTACACTGTTTCCAACGAAGGAGCGGAAGGGAGGGGGGTGGGGGTGATCCTTGGGGCTCTGAAGTGTACCCCCAGCTGGCTTCCATCTGGAAGCTGAGGGTAGACTTCTTGGTGGTCCTGATTATGTTTTAAGGTCTTCCCTGTGGATGCTGTGCCTCCTCTTCCCCCCCCCCCCTTGTTTGTCTAAGCTACTGGGCATATTCCTGCCCTGTTTTTTTCTACCTAAGTGATGAACAAATGTCAGCGGTATTGTTTAAAAAACTTCTGTTTTACCTTCCATCTGGAAGCTAAGGGATGACTTCTTGGGGGTCCTGATTTTATTTCTACGTTGTTGTTTTTTGGGTGGGGGGGGGGGAGGGACATTCTGCCTTTACCTACCCCTCTGGCTAAGCTAAAGGGTTTGCCACACCCTACCATTTTCTCTGCCTGACTGGTACAATCAAATGACTTTTCAAATTAGGTAGTAGTCCTGGGTACATATTTCATGTTGTATGTGTAGCCCCATTCCAAACTTCACCTTTCTGTTCAGAACGTCTCTACCCTGACCCCTCCTCCACCCCTAACAAAGAACCAATGCAGACTTTCATTGACATCTGCCCTCATGGAGTGCCTCATTTTGTTAGATCTGATGAAAGTCAATGTGTAAAGGTTGCATTGACCCCATTTTACCCTATTTGCACTGGTCCCTTGTGAATCATTGGGGAGGGGGCTGGAATGTTAAACGAACCTGCTGGCTTCCATCTGGAAGCTAAGGGTATTCTTGTTGGTGGTCCTGATGTTGCTTCCAACTTCACCTGGGGATGTTCTGCCTCTGCCCCCCTACCCTTCCCCTTGCGTTTGATCCCCTTCCTTTTGATAAGCTACTGGGTATATCTCTGCCATCCTTTTCTGTTGCCTGGCTGATAAGTTAATGTCAAAGGTGGTATTCCTATAAACTTACTAATACCTTTGCCTATATGTACTTAAGTTATCCCAACCCAAAATATTTCTCTTGATCACTCTCAATGTATAGAGGTTAAAGATGTATAGGCCCCTAACTAAATGCTATACTTGCTATATGATTTCAAACTGCACTTTTCCTGGAGGCATTACCCTCTAAACTTATCCCATAATGCTAAATAAGCAAAGAAGATGGCTGAATGTCCCAGTGAGGTAAGTTACCTTCAGGGTGGTAATATGAACAGTATGAAAATTATGACCTTATTCAATGGACCATATTTGAAAATCTTGCATATTTGGGGTCAATACAGCATACCTTTAACATAGACCCTTTTTACCCTGTTTGCAATGGGAGAATTATTGGTAGGAGCCGGGCTGTGAAACATTTCCGTTCTGTCTTGAAGCTAAGGATGTTAGGGGGGGGGGGGGTTTGTTGGAGTTGCCTTGACCTCCATTGCTTTGGCTATCCTGTACTTTGAGGTTGAAGGTTAAGCAATATTAGTATTTCATTTATGTACTATTTTAACTCACGTTAAAGAACCCTCCCACTTTCTGTTCAATTCCTACATTTACCATCATCTACTCCTGGTATGTATTGAACCAATGCCAAATCACATTGAGAGGTAACTCCGTTATTTGTTTTGTTATGTTGTTACTTTTACACAAAATATTGTATACCTTGAAACTTTTGCTATAACCTGTGTAGGTTTAGTGTACACCCCATTGAAGGGTAGGGGGAATGGTGATGGCAAAGGGGCTGTAAATTTGTATCTCTTGGCTTCCACTTCAGCTGAAGGGATGTACATACCACATGGTATATGTCCCACCTATTTTCTCTTGCTATAAGAATTTGACTCTCCTGTACAAAAAAAATGCAATGACTCTCTGTATAGTAAGCAATTACCCTGACATGTCACACAATTGAACAGAAACATGCTGATAACAGCTAATCATATATGGTGTAAAACAGTTTTTGAATAATCTATCATTTGATTTTAAAATGTTGAATATAGGACTTTTGACTTCATATACTATTTTAATTGTACATCATTTCATCTCATTCAGCTAGTTATGTTCAATCTTCCTGATCTTCCAAAATTATGAGGTGTTGGATATTTGTTTTACAGATACATTCACAAACTGACTGCAACAACAAGACAGATGCAAAATATTCAGTCTCTGAATCAGATGCGGATGGTGAGTTTGACTGTTTATCCACAAGATTGTCCTTGTAGTATGTAGAATGTAGTATCTTGTAAATTTCCAGCTAACTGCACTCTGCTTGCTTTTATGTCATCTTTATGTTACTGTACAATAAACCACATATAAAAAAGTGAGGTATATGACTAGAACAGAACAACTGTTGAAGATATAATCTTATCTAGGTCATACTGCTGTATTGGCCCCAAATATAGCATGCTACCGCAAAAAAAAAAGTTTCCTACAATTATGTAATCCACCTGCCATGGTCGTAAAATGACCTCATTTTAACAGTTATCCTGCATTGCCTGGCTCATATCTTTCCTTGTACCAGAATCTTTATGTATAGACACTGTCTGGTAAACTAACTGTCGACATATAATGATATCTTACCAGGCAGTGTTGACACGAAGAACCTCACAGTGTCAACAAGCTGTGGAGGCTACTTCATAGTGACCATAGTGAAGGTGGCAGGTTGATAACAAAATTACGAAACTTTCCTAGCTATTGCATGCTATAATTGGTCACAACGCAACAGATTTTGCAATGTAGCATTTACACATACGGAAATACAAACTTTTATTACTTTGGTAATAAACTGGAAACAACAATTAAGGTTATTTAGGGACCATTTTCATCTAAAGGCTAGAGGGTTCAGTTGAAATTTAAGGCCAAAGTCTGAAAACCTCAAGTAGCAGTGGGTACATTGTTTAGATATTAACTCTTTTTCTTTAGACATTGATCAATTTATAAAGAAAAATTCCACTCAAAAACTTGCCTGAAATCATCCTTTCATATACAAATCTAGTCAGACTATAATCAAGCATTCACCTATCAGCATGTCCGATATGAGGAGAAGGAGCATGGGGAAATTCATCCTCATCACAGTAAGCTGGTCTACCATTAATACTCATTTACATAATGACAAGCACACAATCTGTAGGCATACATGACACTTAAAGAGGGGGTGAAATGGACAGATTTATTCAAATCATCAATTTCTATACACTCGTAGCTTTCCGATGATACACAATTTGTGTCAAACAAAGCTTGCATCCTCCAGGAATAAACAATCAAAAATTCTTGAGCAATAAAATCTTTCCAAAAAAATTGTTGTATATACAGGCAACATTTCACTGTTGCAGTGCTCTATAGAAAATGAGATTAGGTGTTTGGAGTTTTTGTTTTTACTCAAATTTATCTCGTAACTGTTAATAATGCCGAGCCAATGTGTGGTTGCAGGCTGCTCCAACACAAGTAAAGGGCCATTCTCGGTCACGTGTGTGACGGAAAAATGGGGAGATTTGCACTTTACCACTAAGTAACTACTTTTAGGTAGAGAAAGTTGGTTTGATTGTAGTACTTATGTATGCACTAGGGGACTCTTTTACAAAACCATATAGCTTAGCCAAAATCAGAAGATTCATTAGCTGGCAGAGGTCATATAAAGGTCGGTCACGTGTGTGACTTGAAATTAAACTGGCTTTTTTGCACAAAAAAACATTGGCAAATTCCTCAGTTTCTAACAGGGCTGGGTAACCCTTATTTCCAATGCTTCTACCTTAATGTGTTTTCATTCTAACAAGACATTTCACCTAAATATTTCACTTCTTAAAATTAGCATAATACTACATAAGCTACAAAAATCTGGTCACGTGTGTGACATTGTTGGGTCACGTGTGTGACATTCTGAATTTCAGTCCATAGTACTTATGCAATTTTTGCAGTGCAAATGTTGACTCTTGAAATGACCACAGAACAGCACTGATGTTGATATTCCATAGGAATTACTTTAAAACAGTTTTACTGCCATGATTTGGAGGGTCACGTGTGTGACATTCTGCATTTTCATGGATAAATGTCACACACGTGACCATCGGTCACGTGTGTGACGACTAATTAGAGGCTATTAAGTAATCGTAGGAATAATTATTTGGCTGGATATTTTGCAGAACTAACGGTTGCATACCAAGTGTGGACATCAAAAGGCACAGCAGTTACTTTTTATGAAAACTTTTGCGTTATTTTGGTCACGTGTGTGACATCAAAATTATGCTAAGTAGGACCCATTGTTAACAAAGAATTGAAGATCAGGAACCTCTGCTTTAGGAATGATATAAATGAACCCATGCATAACTGTCTCCATGTGATAGTTGATAACTGAAATATTGTTTCTAGATACTTATGTAGAAAAAACAAATGTACAGTTAAAAACTACAAATTTTGGCAAAAACTTACAATAATGCAAATTTATGCAAATTAGTATGTTATGGTTGTAATTTAAATGAAATAAATATGAAACAGAAAACTTGAGGAATCCCTCTAAAACAAAAAGTAGAACATTTGGTCCTGTTGACCACTTTAGTTTTTTCATGCCAGTTTCATTTTCCAGAGAATGGCCCTAAAGACGGATTTCACCTGTACGCTTTTGCCAAATGATGACAGAAATCGAAGAAAGTGGACATGATTTGTTCAAAACACTACACATAGACAATGTTACGAGTGCCTGTGGGCCTAAACTATTGCCAAATTACTCTGTTATGACCACAGACTAGGCATCAGTAATGCAGCAAATGACAATTTTGTTTATTGGTTACCTGGTATTTTGCACAAAACTTAAGACCAGTTGGATTTAGAACAGTCAATACTACAGTAGATCCGCAATTCTTCTTTTGTGGTAAAACTGGCGTTGTGTTATGATTTGAACGTAACAATTGGATGATACAACTTACACAGGCTAGCCTGTTATACAACATCTATTAGATAGGTCTAGACCCATGTTACTACTACTAGTACTATAGGGTTGCACTTGCATTGTAAGTAACACAATTTCTAGAAGATTTGCTACTATGTTAAGTAGCAGGATCATCGACATTCGAGTAAATTTAACTCACATTATGGTCTTAATAATGATGGTTTTGTTTATGCTCAACCGTCCAATTTCAGTTCAGGATAGTCCAACCGTTCTGCTTGGGGACTTCCATCGGCAGCAACGCGTCTTGGCCATCGGGAATGTATTACAATTCTTCTGCAAGGGGCTCAATTGATAGGATAAAACACCGATATTATCTTCATCACCCTCGAAAACTATTTCCTCTTCTTCTTCCTCAAGAAAATAATTTTTGTCAAAGCTTTTGAGTGTTCTGAGAGGTAAAGGCCCATTTCTTCGGAATCGGAAGATTCGGGAGATGATATTTTCAATTGATGAGGAGAGTGTGTTGTAGTCACCTGTACGTAGTAAACTGAATGACACCGTAACAGTAAATATCGGGGAGTCGGCTTTGGCTGAAATGGTCCCTTTACTGACGTCATATGAACTGCAGGTTTTTTTCACAAGTGTCTGCTCGGGAGTTCTCTAGGGAATACTTCAACAGCGCATTTCTGGCTTTGGCAGCTGCATTTATGGGAAGTAGTGAATGGGTGGTGTTGAAGTAATGTAGATAAATAATTCTCAGACATGAAAATCCACCACTTCATGCCCTCTTTAACTTCCAGGTTATGTCTCATACAAGAGTTGAAGTTTGGTTAAACTCATGTGTTTTTGCACTATATTGACTGAAAAAAGCTTGCTTTGCTTTTGGAAATGTCAAGAAGTAAAACCATAGTCAACCAGGAAGCTCGTAGCCCATAGTTTTTATGTCTATGTTACTTCAGATTTAAGGCAATGAAGACTCCCCCCAAACCGTGTGCAGCCATCTGAAAAAAATTAACTTTCTGTTGCTTGCAAGTGAAGTTTTGTTTGTCGCTACAAAAATGCCGACAGTAATGAAACGTGATACCGTGTTATCTTTAGCTGGACCTGAGATGTCCATCGCTGTATCGTTTATACACTTTGCCATGGGTATTGACCACAGCTGTATATACTAACTGTACACTACTGTCTAATTACCAACGGTGTGTATTTTATGGCATCGATGTTGGTGTCTAACACTTCTGTTACACCTCATTCGAAACTAGGTCAGATAACAGGCATTAGATGTTTCTTTTTGCACGAGTCTTCACACCCTTTAATTGCCATCATAGTTTGTTTTGGGTCAGCCAGAATAAAAGTTTGAAATAGCTTAGTGTAGTAAAACAGAAATTAAGTATTTTGTTTTTCCTTTAAAATGTAAAAGCCTGTATTATTCATTCACTTCATCGTTACGTACCGTTGCTACAAAACATTGCTAATCTGTCATTCACATGTAATATTGGTTTATTGCAATGTGAAATCAAGTGGTGAAACACACACAATGGACAAGATTGGACTAACTACACTGTAAGACAAGCCTGGACTAACTACACTAAAACTCCTTGTCCCTTAAACAAGGGCGGCGGAAGCACTTTTAATCTGGGGGGGGGCACCAACATCAAAGGGCACTTTGCAGAAATTTGATTGGACTGATGCAGCCTTATATTTAGTACCCTTTATAACCCTTATTGTATTATCTTATTTGCGTATACACATCACTCCATCAACGCCCCCTCCCCTAAGGAAAATATGCATACTAGCACTGCAATATCCAATGTGCAAATTGGGAACAAGGAACAAGTTTTCTTTTGAGACAAAATGAGGTGAAATCATATTAGTTGCTAATGTAGGAATCTTCCGAAATAGAGTTTATTTCTTGTTAATACCTTAACAAATTTTTTCCATTCGAAATAGCTTTGAGTTTGACCCACAGAAATTCATTAAAGGTCAGGGGCGTAGCCAGGATTTGCAAAGTTGTATGCACGACTATCTGAGCGGAGCGCCACCATCGGTTGGCGCGGAGCGTACAAGAAAATTTTTGGTTTTACAAACCCCTCAGATGGCCGGAAACGGCCCTTTCCGAGTGTTCATTCTGATTCCCTGGCCTCTTGCTAACTTGAGACACCTCAATTTTTATGTAGAAAAAGGGCACTTTTTTAACCTGAGGAAAAGTGGGGGGGGGCACATGCCACCTGTGCCCCCCAGTTCCGCCGCCCTTGCCCTTAAATCATTCTGAACCACAATATGGCTATGTTGATGAATAATCCAACCAGAGTTCATAAGTAATTTAAGCTGTTATCATGTATACCACAGGAAAATTTACACCAGAACCTGATGAAAGAAGCAACTGGAAACTGGAACTGGGAACACTTCATGAAAGTTGTAAGTCTTCATCTGAATTTATTGAAATCTATATTTCTTTTTAATTAAAGAAGACATGAATGTTGATATCAGTAATGATTGGCTCTGTATACAGTGAATGTAATTGGGCAGTTTGTGGTGACCGTGGGTGTTACCAATGCATCTGCAACCATGGTTTAAGTGCAATTTGTCATTTCTTTTACTTCTAATTTACAGCTCATAAACCGCTTCAGCAAACGCAAGGATGTCCACAGAGATTGTCACAGTGCCCATTCTGTTTAAAGACCTTGGCTGGATCTCAGCTTTCTCGACAAAAAGAAATTAAGAACCATTTCAATTAAGAATTTTGACCAAAGGTGACCATATTTGAATATATAACATATTTGGGGCCAATAGAGCATACCTTTGATACACTGTTCATTTCTATCACTTTACCTCCATGGATTCATTAATGTGAAATTTAATTTCTTATTAGTACAACTTTCTTTTTTAATCAAAGCAAAATTGACAGTCTACTGTTAATGTGATGCTCATTTGGATGAATCTCAAATAATAGTTAAAGTAAATTTCACATGGCTTTACTAATCAGCTTAGTTTTTCATCAATATATCATCATGATACACTGTTGTTACACGATGCACATTACAAACATTGTACCATGGGTGATTCATTAAAATGTGTATATCTGATCATCAGGACAATCTTCCTTCTTTCAGAGCAAAAATCATCTTTATTCTAGCTGTTCTCTTGTTGTTTTGTGTCTGTTCATTGCCAATTTTCCAAATTATTTATCAAAATGTACTTATTTTTCAACACACAATATTCACACAACACATTTTTGTTAGAGATTTTTGTTTATTTTCCCTTCTTAATGGTTGAATCAATATGCCACATTGGAATAAGAAAAGAGACTTTAAAAAGAAATAAAAAAGAAAAAAAGGTTTATCAAGGTGTTGAATAACAGTCAACACCAATTGACTGTTATTAGTCACAACAAGTTCAACAAGATACTTACAAGTTTATACAATAGAAAGCAGTAGTGGCTCCTGCTGTTTTTATCATTTAAGTCACAACAGGTTGAAACAAATTTCATTGGAATTTTCTGTATTAACGGGGAGAAACCAAATCTGTCAATTTGATAAAACCAATAATAATCGATGCCCTATTGTATGCCACTTATTTTGGCTCTCATCTCTTAATCATAAGTGTCTGCATGTGTTATGTTGAGACTCTTGTCACTGAAGCTAATTATCACCAGTATAGCTATCTTCATTCTATAAATTGAATATATTATATTATATTGAATTGTATTGAATTATTGTAATGAAATGACGTAATGTTAATCTTCATTTTTCATTGGATCATTTTGATCTCTGGAGTTGTTTTTGCATTGTTGACTTCAATTATTCAACAAGGATTTTCCTAAAAATAAATGACATTTGCATTCAGTGTTGTAGCCTTAATTGACATAATTTTGCATGAAAAAAATCACCTAATATACTCTCATAAATAAATTATCTCATGCATTCTGTGTTGTATCTTTGACCTCCTATGCATAAAATAACCAAGCATAGTGTCAAACATTTAAATTCTTCATTTCATGCATTTTGTGCTGTATCCACCATATACTCCACTTAATGTTAAAGAAAAAGCACCCTGGTAAATATGCATTCTTCATTTCATGCATATGTATTGCATCTATCTTTGATCACCTTCGCATGAAAAGAAATTACCAAACCTACTGTGAAAGTCAATATTGAGAATGACTTAAATATGATATAGATAGTTCCACCATTCAGATGTAATTTGTTTATTTAAATGCACACTGAAAGTGCCTTTATACTTGGTATGTTAAGGATCATGTATGCACTTTTAACAGTACAGTTAACAATTGAAACGGAAATAACTGTCTGAAAATTGCCCTTTAGTCATTGTTGTCTAATCATTCCCAGTAGCTGGAGTACTACTCAGTCTAGCACACATACACTAATACTTTTATGGCCTGCACTGACAATCCCATTTTCAAAGACATTCACCATTTATGAAGGACAAAAGGCATTGTAGTCAAGCCTAATAGGTCTTGCGGAGCCAGATTCGCTGATAAAACATTTTACCCTTAGGTTTGCAGGTTAAAGAAAGCAACATGAAAGCTTGAAAATAAAAGATAAAATAAAAAAAATTATATAAAAGACAGAAGGAAACAATTTAGGCTCATATTCCGCTATTTTGTGGTACCGGTATTATAAGGTTTCAAGGCCAGAATTCTGCCTAAATTAAGCATTTCATAGTGATGCAATCCTCTGTTTCAGGTATTGTTTAAAGTGAAATGTCACAAATTGGTATTGTCCTATATGCATAATAGACCCATTCATTAATGGTTCATCCACCTGTCCTACTTTTGAATATATTTGTTAACTCACAATTGAAATATTATGTAACATCTTGCCAGTCCAAATGCTTTGCATAAGTTTAATCCTCTTGGGATTACATAACAGAAGTAAAACCCTTTGTGTACGTTAATAAAATGTGACAATTAAAAAAGCATGTAGTATGTCTTCATTTGTGTTAGTGCTTTTGTAATCTTTTGTAGATTATGTAGGCAACCAGATGGAACAAGATGGAAAATGTAGTAATTCACTTTGCAGTTCATTTCCCAATCCTTGTCTTTTTGTACATTTACACTGGAGAGGAATGTGTTTTTTCAAAGTTTTAAACACTTCTACTCATTTGGAACAAATAATTTGGAATGTTAGCTCAGTGTGGAGTGTTAGCTCAGTGGTTAACACCGGTGCCTTTCAATCATAATGTCCCCGGTTCGAGTCACTTCCAGATTAATGTATGTCGTCCAGTTACAGAGTTGTTGACAATTAACAATTCATAATCATGGACGTTCAATATGAATGTGAGAGACTGACTTCGGTCAGCTTGCGGCTTTCATAAGCCAATTAGGCTTCTTCGCGAGTTCCTGCATGCAGGAGGATCTAATATACATAATTTCAGCTTCATTGTTTGTTTTCCATGATTGAACCCTATTTTATAGGAGAGGGACGTTAAAATTGTCCAATTTACCTTGGCTATGTACCTAAGGAGAGGTGTTATGTATCACCCTCCCTTTTCAGTGGCTGACCTGTCCATTCAGGTCAAGGTAGTAGCAGTCCTGGAAATTACACCTATACCATTTGTAAACTAAATGAACCTTCTCCAAAACATCTTCCTTTCTCTTAATCACTGCCCTTACACATCCTTCACCCCTGGTATGCAGTGAACCAATACATCGGTCTTGCAAATAGGGGGAGGTACAAAGCCTGCCCACCCATTAACAGTGTTCGATTTTATTTACTAATGTTACCAACTCTAAAACACCGTCCCCTTTTTCTTCAATCTGTACCCTTACCCATTCTCCATCTCGTGCTATGCAGACCCAATGCAAACTCAAATTGAGAGCTACCTCCCATATTAATTGAATAGTTTTGTTACTGTAATTCACAACTGAAATAGACCTTGAAAATTTTGATGCAAGATCTGATGACAATAATTATACTAGTTAACATGCACCCCACTTTTTGGACAGTGAAGCCTTTCCTGTTGTTTTAATGCAACTAGGCGGAGGGGGTTTTGGCCCTACTTTATTTCTATGACCTGTACATTGTCGTAAAAGTTAGTAATCCTAAAGCATTAACTAACAAGTTTGCCTATATATATAATGTTTCACCACTCAAAATCATTTTCCACTTTGTGTCCACCCCGCCCCCTACATCCCTGGCATGCACTGAAGCAAAACAAAATCACATTGGGAGCTGCCTCCTTTATTGATTGCATAATTTTGTTTCTTTCACACCAGATATAGACCTTCAAAACATTAGTGCTAAATCTGATAACACTAAATATATGTGTAGATTAATATACACCCCTTTCATGGTGGGGGGGGGGGTGTGAATCATTTCAATTTGTTTTTTATGCAACTGTGTGTGCTGCCTTTCTTTTCGTCTATGGGTTACCTGCACAAAGTTAGTATTCCAGGATAATGTCACACATAACTTAGATATATATGATTTTACACCACTCAAAAACATTTTACCCTTTGTGTCCAGGGCCCACCTTTACCCATCCTCTCCCCATGGCAGACAGTGAACCAAAGCAAAAACACATTGGCAGTTTCTTCCCTAAATAATTGCATAATTTTGTTTCTTTCACACCAGATAAAGACCAGCCTACAACATTAATGCTATATCTGCAAATGCTAAATGTATGTAGATGTTAACACACACCCCAGTTTTGGGGGCTGTGAATTATTGCTCTTTATTTTGTTCATGCTGTTAATGGAAGGGTGTGCTGGCCTTCCTTTTGTTTATTTGTAACCTGACATTACATCAAAGTTAGTATTGTAGGATATCTCACTACAATAACTTTGCCTATATATAATGTTACACAACTTTGATACATTTTCTCCCTTGTGTCCAGCACCACCCTAACCTCCCCATCCTCCAACCATTGCGTGCAGTTAAGCAATGCAAAATACTATTGGGTGCTGCCCCTCTTATCTATTGCATTTCTTTCTTTTACATTAAATATATACCTTTAAAACATTAATGCCATATCTGATAACACTACATATATATATCTGAAGAGGTTAACATACACCCCATTCATAAGGACAGTGAATAATTTCCCTTTGTTTTGCATGCAGTTAATGGGACATTGTGTCCTACCCTACCTATTGTCTATGGGTTACCTGTACATTGCATCAAAGTTAGTATTCCAGGAAATTTCACTACAATAGCTTTGCCTATACTGTACTGTTTTAACACTCCACTACACTTTGTGTCCGGTCACCACCCTTACTCCCAACCCCCCCCCCCTTCCTGCTCCAACCACCACTGCCATATAGAAGCACATTGGGAGCTGCCACCTATATCGATTGCATAATTTTGTTTCTTTACACCAGATTTAAACCTTACAAACAGAAGTGAGATATCTGATAACACTATATATATAGAGGTTAACATACACCCTATTTTTGTTGGGGGGGGGGTAGGAGCTGTGAATCATTTCCCCTTTTTTTTCATGGAAGTGAAGCGAACCGCGGATAGCGGGGGAAATTACCGAATTTAGGGTTCTACGCTTCGAACTCATAAGTTATCAATGAGGAGGCAAGAGTGTTCTTGCGTTGAAACAACGGCTGACTTTTATTACAAACTCTACACAATATGACAATGAAAATATACAAATGAACAAATCATGATACATGACAGTATACGGTAAATGGCTTTGTATAATAAATGGCTCAAGGGTCTCTTTACTCTCTTAATAAACACTGTCCTGACTCGGGGAAACAACCTATACTTGAAACTACGAAGTATTCATACGACATGAATACAATTAAAGACTCAATAATATTACCCTGCAATACGACATAGCGCTCGTAAAATACTGAACAACAATGCATAAAGTGTATAAGGAAAAACGTAAAATGAACATTATGAAATAAACTGCATAAATAATATTAAACGTTTGTCAACAGGCGAGGAATTTTACACCTTCGTAATGGCCAGCCTAGGGCAACTAATGCCGCTGCAACTCATTATAGGCCTTTCCACCGTACTGTTCCTAGACAGCAGGAATTTACACCTCCTGAACCCACAAACTCTCAAGAGACTTGGCACTCCATAGCTATCCATAAAGGCTAAGATTAGAAGGACAAGCTCTTGAGACAACTCTGTAGTGACCAACAGTAACAATCATGTTCAAGATACAAAATACGAATACGTACACTCTTTACACTGCAAGCAGTACAATACTCAAAATACAGGTACAGTAAAATAATCTCTCAAAACAACTCAACTGTCAATACAGTACAATACACGTAACTGTTAATAACTCTCTGTATACTTAGACTCAACCTAACCAGTACTGTCACTCTACAGTATAAAGGTACGCAATACTACTAGCACCCACGTGCTTACCAATACACAACCACTGATCTACACAGTGTACACAACACACGCTATAAACCCATAGGACCAAGGTCCAAAACACAACCTATCATACGTACTCTGTACAGTGAAGTACAACCTAGCCAGAGGCGCAACAATGACAAAACAACAACTCAATCAACTTACAATAAGGGTACGTACGGCACTTGACAATATGTATGTATGTATGTATGTATGTATATGTGATCTTCCCGCAAGCAGGAACTCGCGAAAGAAGCCATGGAGGCTTATAGACTCGCAAGCTGACCGAAGCCAATCTCTCGGCACACATCCATTTAACGTCCATGTCGGGAAGTTGTTATTGAACAACACCCTTGCCAGACGACACACATTGCTGTCGGCGGGGAATCGAACCGACAATAACAATATGTATTACTTAATCTCTTACTATACTGAGGTCAGTTCGCTCGCGATAAAGAAGAAGAAGAAGAAGACTCTTCGCTCGCGGTACAGGAAGCTCGCGGACATCAAGAATACGGCCATGGAGACTCCGTCACGCTAGTCAGCTCGCTATATACTGTAGTAGGTCCGCCATCTTGGTAACCAATGACTTCGAGCCAGAAGTCAAACCATCCAAAACCTGAGGCATCCTGCCTCTGAGAAGGGTGACATCTCCTCACGGACTCCAGTTAGTAAGGATACAGGTAAATCTGGGCTATTGACGACCCGAGATTAAGTAAAAATTATGGAATTACAAAGGGATAACGAGGCGATCATGGAGCTCTGCAGGGACGATGTTCGCCATACAACAACGTATCCAGAACTGAAGAAACACATTTGCAAAACCTATGAACAACCCACGCTAAAAACTGACTATTACGAACTATTACGTAATACATGCAAATATACAGCGGGTGCACACAACAAAATTTCACTTCACTACAGAAGTAAGGGGAGGGGGTGTGGTACCCTTCCCAGGGATGTCTCTCGAGGGGGTGTGGGGATGTCATACCCCCCAATCTTGGTAAAACTGACGATAGTTGTAAAATTTGAGTGCGACAGTCGTAATTTCCTACTGTTGCACTCTAATTTCTCCGACTGTCGCACTCTAATTTTCATACATTCTTGTAATTTTTGAGTGACCTAAAATTTTCAGTCAAAATTGACCTTTAATCAGTCATAATTACCACGTTTTCCTTGTCACATTGAGAAATTGTGTCTCGCGATCCTATACCCCACCATACAAAACTTTGTATGATATTGAATACTCTAAAAAAATGCCTAATAGAACTACTGTGCAACGAAAGCAATTATAAAACTCAATGCTAATCTACGGAAGCTTAAAAGTGCCATGAACATTTGTTGATCAATTGTTCACTTCATTGCATCTGAGCAATTGAATTTTTTTTGCAAAATGTTTAATTGACAACTTATCGTATCTCGTCAACTCAACATTTTTCTGCAAAATGTTTAATTGTTCACTTCCAAACGCTCAGTTGGAATGAAGTGAACACTTGATTTTTTTCTTCATGTGAGTGATAAATAGCCCCAACCCTCCCCCCCCTCCCCCTAGAAAATAATATTAAGCGCGCTAGGAAAAAGCACTGCATTTTTTGGTAATTCACTATGTCGTCAAATATAATTTGTTGAAAAAAAAGTTTTCCCCTTTGTTACGTTAACATATAGCTTTTGTACTTAGTAGTCTATGTAGCCTATCAAGTAGATAACTTAAAACTATACTCAGTTGCTTACTTGCTTAACCAGAGTGATTAATACGATTGTGAAGTGAGGGCCAGTGGTACAAATGTACCGAAATAAAGATCGGAACAAAAGTGCAGTCGTGAAAGATAGGTACGGTGTCTGACTGACACTGACTGGCTCCAAAACCCATCCAGTTGGAATTTCAGCCAGTACACCTCCCCCCCCCCCCAATTATCAGGCCTTAGCTACGTCCCTGACCCTTCCTTTCGTCTTTGGTAATCGGTATTAATGTCATAGTTAGTATTCCTGGATATTTCACCAATAACTGTGCCTATTTATAGTTTTACTCCACTCTCCTGTGTGTCCAACACCTCCCCCTCCACTCACCTTCCACTTTCCACCGCCTGGCACACACCTTCCACGGCCTCGCACACATCTCCCATGCACCCCTCCCACTTACCTCTCCCCTGCCTCACCTTCCACCGCCTCGCACGCACCTTCCACCGCCTCGCACCCACCTTCCACCGCCTCGCACCCACCTTCCACCCCCTCCCACCTTCCACCCCCTCCCACTCACCTCCCCCTGCCTCACCTTCTCCCCTTGCACTCACCTTTACCCCCTCTCACTCACCCTCCCCCTGCCTCACCTTCCACCACCTCGCACACACCTTCCATCCCCTAGCACACACCTCCCCCATCGCACTCACCTTCCAACGCCCCGCACCCACCTCGCACCACTTCGCACACATCTTCCTTCCCCCCACTCGCCTCCCCCTGCCTCACCTTCCCCCCAAGCACTCACCTTCACCCCTCCCACTCACCTTCCCCCTGCCTCACCTTCCCCTCTCGCAATCATCTTCACCCCCTCCCACTCACCCTCCCCCTGCCTCACCTTCCACCGCCTCGCATGCACCTTCCATCCCCTAGCACACACCTCCCCCCTTGCACTCACCTTCCACCGCCTCGCACGCACCTTCCACCCCCTCGCACTCACCTTCCACCCCCTGGCACGCACCTCTCACCGCATCACACCCACCTTCCACCCCCTGCCTCACCTTCCACCACCTTGCACCCATTTTCCATCCCCTCCCACGCACCTTCCACCCCTTGCAGTCACCTCCCCCCACTCACCTTCCACCGCCTCGCATGCACCTTCCACTGCCTCGCACACACCTTCCACCCCCTCACACTCACCTCCATCCTGCCCCACTTTCCACCGCATCGCATGCATCTTCCACCCCATTGCACTCACCTTCCACCGCCTCGCACCCACCTTCCATCTCCTCGCACACACCTTCCACCACCTCCCACTCACCTTCCACCCCTCCCACTCACCTTCAGTGCAAAACATATTTGGAGCACCCTCCCTTATCGATTGCATAATTTTGTTTCTTTCACACCAGATATATACCTTGATAGCATTGGTGCCATATGTATGTATGTATGTATATTAGATCCTCCTGCAAGCAGGAACTCGCGAAGAAGCCTAATTAGCTTATCAAAGCCGCAAGCTGACCGAAGTCAGTCTCTCACATTCATATTTTACGTCCATGATTATGAATTGTTGATTTTCAACAACTCTGTAACTGGACGACATACATTAATCTGGGAGTGACTCGAACCGGGGACCTTATGATTGAAAGGCATCGGTGTTAACCACTGAGCTAACACTCCACACTCCACTCCATATATAATAACACTAAATGTATGATGGTAAACAAACACCCTGAAAATGAGATATGAAAAGCGCTCTGGGCATATGTTAACCGAAATGGATATACCGTTCCCTTATGGGCTATAGAAATTTAAAATAGTTTTGCCATCATATACCGGTATTTGACAAGTGGTCTACAAGGTACAACATGACACCCCTACCATGGTGTTTGGTCACATGTCCAAAAGGCAACCTATACCCCACTCAGAAGGGTGTTAACATATGCCCCAATCCAGTGCTATATATATATATATATATATATATATATATATATATATATATATATATATATATATATATATATTGGAATATCACATGTAGATACCATGACTACAAATCTATCCGTCTGTCAACAATTACATACAAATTGCTATTACTTGTGCATTCCTTTGCAGATAGGATGCACTTGGTCACAATGATCACCAAGTAAGGGGGCATCAGTGGTGGTGTTCAGGAATTAGAGGTCAAAGGACAATAAAGGATTTATATTCAGCTATTTTGTGAAAACACAACATTTGAATGGGGTGAAAGTGAGAGTTGTTAAAAATTGTCTTTGACTTTTCCACATATGGGATGTCAGAAACTTGAGGTCAAAGGTTATTTTGGGTCATTCTCTGCCATTTTAGGAAAACACAATTGTTAGATGTGTAGTTTGCACATATACTATGACACCGCTTATAAAGGTTTGTTTGCAATCAAAATGCTGTTGCATAAAACGGCTTCAATTTTCACTTTCAATGTTCTAATTTTTGCTAATCTGGGTAATTTTTGTCTTCTTCAGTGTAACTCAATAAATGAAATACTTCATATGATCCATCGCAACATTGGTGATGCAGTTTTAAGTTGTCTAGTTAGCAATAATTAATGTTAACAAGTGCTTTTTTCATTTTGCTCTTTTCTCTTTAAGGTACTGCTGAAAAGTCACCCTTCTTGTAGAGGTTCACACAGATCCAGTGACTGATACCTTGATGGACAGCTGCAATAGGGAGAACATCGTTAACTTGGCAGAAAATGCCTCACAAGCAGCAGGTGAGGACTTCATATCAGTAGCAGGTTTGTATCCAACCATAGCAGAAGTTGTGCTGTCACAGAATGAACAGGAGGTAGATTTGTAGTAGATAACAGAGCTTCAGAGTCAGCAGAGATGGGTTCAGGGTTCAGAGGATGGGATTTCAGAGTCAGCACAGGGAGATACAGAGCCAGTAGGTATAGCACAGAGTCAGTAGATGGTGATCTTGAGTAAGTGGAAGATTGTTCACAACCAAACAGGGCGATTCTGATGTTGAATCATATGTTCCTGATTCAGATGATGAATGTTCTGTGCATTCAGATGTTATTCCATTCAGAAGATGGGCAAGGTCTGTTCCTATCAATGGTCAAAGACCTCCTGCTCAAAGCTGCTCAACTGCAGAAGAAAAAACAGCCCTAGCAAGAGTAAAAACGATTCTAACAGCTATGAAGCAGCAAGCACATCACATTCATGTACCCAGACGGAAAGAAGGCCTATGTTATGACAACCCATAATACTGCAAACGGTAGATGTTATGACAAACCCGCGTACTGCTTTGTTTGCTCCAGGCTTAAGAAAAATCTAAATGTTCACATTCTCCAGCATAGCACTGCAGCCCAGGTGGCTGAGTGGTTGACTGCAAAGAAAGGACCAGAAAAAGATAAACTTTGGATAAAAATGAGAAACTATGGAAATCACTTGCATGACTATGAGGTACTAAGCAAAGGATAGGGTGAATTGATAGTTGTATATCGACTACAGAAATGTGGACACCCCAATGACTATCAGCCTTGCGTGGATTGTCTTGGTTACCTGTCTCGTAATGAATTTTACAGGCACAAATGTAAACTTATAAGAGAGCAGGATCATGAGGAGAGTGAAGAACAGAAAAGAAGACATTCTTTCCTCCAAGATGAACGAATGCTCTTACTACCACCAATAGGTGTTCGTGCTGGCGATGTCATTTACAGACTTTTGAACTCTTTGCTAAGTGATGATGTATCAGTTTGTATCAGAGGGATCCTATTATAGTAGAGTTGGCTAGAAAAATTTGTTTCAAACATGGACATGACAAAGAGCAGTTCAAAACCTTAAGGACCAAGCTAAGAGAAATAGCTTGTCTTATACTCGAATATCAACAAATCAGTGGACAACACAGTGCTACCTTGGCCGATCAAGGTATGAACTTGTGTGTTTGTGGATTTGATGAAGAGACCCACCAATACACTAAACTAAGTTTGGCACTTAACTTGGGCACAGTCTGAAGAAAGTGGCTATGCTTGCATTCAGCAAGGCTTTGATTGAGGAGAACAAAGAATAGGAGAGGCAGGCCCGAGATGTCATCACCTTAGTCAATGAAATTGGGATTGGGAAGTGTCATCTCATGCTTTGCGGACATTGTACGAAGGCAAAAGAAACAACCCCAAACTGGTCCCTCTAACAACAGATGTTGTTCTTCTCTTCAAATATCTCAGAGGAGAGGCAGAGAGCAGCTATGCTGATTTGAAGAAAGCCAAAGCTGCAGAGGAATTAAGAAATGTCGGAGAAATCTTGCTGAAGTCACACTGACACAGATACTTTTATTTAACCAAAAACGGCAGGGCGAGATTTCAGAGCTGACAATGGAAGACTATGCAAAACTAAAGAAAGGAGAATCACATGTTCTAGACATGCAGACTTTAAGCAAGTTTCAACAGAACCTGGCAAAAGTCATTTGGCGCGTAGAAATTGTTGGAAAACTCGGCAGATCTGTTCCTGTTCTGATCACAGAGAATGTAAAAAGTGCTGTTGATGAGCTTGTAAAGCATTGAGATGCTGTGGGAATAGAACCCCAAAACCTCTTTGTATTTGCTATCCTAGAAGGGTGCATAAATTCTTTTGTGCATGTGGTGCAAACAACCAGAGTTGCTTCGATCAACACAGCTAAGGAAGCACATCGCAGCCATGTCCCGAGTTATGGCCCTGCAAGACAAGAGAACTAGATGTCCTTGCCAACTTCTTGGATCATGACGTAAGGGTTCATCGCAAGTATTACCGCTTACCTGATGCAACTACCCAAGTTGCCAAAGTTTCAAAGCTTCTATTGCCCTTGAGGGCGGCAGTGGAGACCTCGGGCAGGTTTTGCGAGGAAAAAGTTTGGAACAACTAGACTTGCAGGAAAATGAAGGTAAAGTTGGATATGTCAATTCCCCCCCCCCCCCCCCATAAAAATTTAAATCTTGGGAATCGCCATCAAACACAGATCCCAGGGTTTTGAAAAGTATGGTAAAGTCAGTTCAATCACTAGATTTTGTGCTAACAACAATAGTAAAAGTGATTTGCTGTTTACTTACATTACATACCATCTTTAGACACTTTCCTTGAATGCATGGAGTATCATGGTTCCCGAAATCCCTCCATTCTCCCTCCATACCTACACCTCATGGAGCTTTGTAACTGGACAAAGTTGCTATGGGAAGCCAAGAGGGCAGTTAAGATATTTGGTACTAAGTTTTAAACCATGAAATTCTGGTAAACTGCTGGAACTGGAGGGAGTGTATTTAGTGGGGATACACACTCTTAAAATCTACTTGACAGGGGATGTCCACAATAACATCAACTATGATAGAATGACTACTTTATTTTCAATTGATATACATCTCCGTTGGAAATTGGATAGTAAAGTGGGCATGCACACTATTGTAAATCCAGTAGGCATAACTTAAAATATGACAGTTAAGAATTATTGTTTAGAATGACTACTGTATTGTCAATTGATATGCATGTCAGTTGTAACCTGGGGAATGAAGAGGGGATTCACACTTTAATAAAACCAATAGACTCTGTACATCTAAAATAACACCAAATATGACAGTTAAGAGTTATTAATGTTAAGACTACTGTTTGTGAATTGAAAAACATATCAGTTGGGGCATACAGAATGAAGTGGGGATACACACTGATATAAAACCCCTAGACTGGGGATATCTACAATAACATCAAATTTGACAGTTAAGAGTTATTAATGTTAAGATCTGTTGTACTGTCAATGTAACTCTTTTACTTTACCTTACAAGTACTATTTCCCTGTAGGACATCTCATGCTACATTGTAGGAATTTGCAAGTAATATCAATTCCTGTTTGGTACTTCTCTTAACACAAAGTGCATGATTATGATTGAGCTTAAATTGTTGGCCCAAAATATAGCTAATCTAGAAAAAATTACTCAAGGGCTCACATGTGACATTGTGCACAGTTACCATTACAGAAGTTATTTATAGCATGCTATAGGTAGGGCCAATACAGCAGATCTTTTAGTGAGAGGTTTACTTAGCAAATGAGGTTCTTGATATTGTGAGACGGTTAAAAGTTGCCTTAAAAACACTACTGTAAATGCTGTGCATTGGCTCAGGTGGTAGAATATGTCGTAGCAGACTGTAGGGGACAGTGAATGGGTTTGATATCTATTATTATGCCAATCAAATAAAATGCCCAACTTGTTTCACACTTATCAATCTGTCCTTTGCCAACTTCTGATTATAGTAGTATTTGCCTCAATCAGGTAGTTGAAGGGTAACACCCCAAATTTTAGTAGTAAGAGCCTGGTAGTCCATCTAACTGCATTCACCAGTGACTCTGATGCGATATCTTTCGCACAGGTTGTTTAGAATGCAGGTCCTTGTTCATCTGTGAAGCCAATTTCTAACCTTCCTCAATGCTAGCCATCAAAAGTCTTGATCCTTGACCCTACTTATTATGATTTTCTTTCTTCATGTACAGAACTTGCAGCAGAAGGAGACTATGAGCAAGAAGATTTTGATCAAGATGACTCTATTGAGCAGCCAGCGATATCAAGAAAGGACACCCTGAATGATGCTCAACAAACAGGTATAGAAATTTACTGGATTGAATATCTTTGAGCTCTGGTTTAAAGTTTACAAAAAAGAAGAAAAACAAAGAGAAAGCTTAAATTGCAAACAAAATTGAATGCTTTTTCCTGCTGTGTGGTCCAGAAGATGTCAGTTCAATAACTTCACAACTTTGTAGATTACCAGTTGGCATTACATCTAGAACGTAGAGCTTTGAAGAGCAAATTGGAGCAGTATGCTTATGGAATGGGGAGGATAAACAAAAATGTTTCGAAAGAAAAAGAAATGTCAAACGTCAATGCTTTGATTCACATTAGTACTCCTACTCCTTAGTAGTCATGCTGTTTAAAACACAATACTTAACAAGCTGAGATTTTTTATTTGAAAATGTTAAAGTTCTCGTATTGCTTTTATATATCGTCTCTCATTGTAATTGTTTGGAAAGTTAAGTTTTGTTTACATGAAAACTATCTGTGTGCGCAATATAGTTATTATCGCAGTACATAACATGAAAGGAGACATTGTCATCATAGCCGACCACCTGAAGTGCAGCTTTAAACAGTTTCTGTGTCTTGATCTGTACTATCTCTTTCAACTTTTTTAGAGCCAATGCCCAAAGACAAACAGAAAAAACACCTTGGAACACTCAGGAGCAAGCAGCAGTCCATCGTCACTTATAGGTCACTACATTTGCAGCATCAAAGTTGCCTGGAAAGTCAGCAATAGTGAACTGCATGAGTCTGGAACCATGTCTTTGTAATTGAAGGTGGACTAATATTAAAGATTACATCAGAAACAAAATCAGTTGTATTGCACGAAAGGGATAGAAGAACTTAGTACAAAAGTAAGGAGTTCATATAATAACTTCTTTACAGGTTGCAGTCTGAAATGAATATATTTAATTATTTCAGACTGCAACCTGTAAAGAAGTTATTATCAGTGAATTTGACGCAAGAGTTTTGGACACAAGTTCACTTCTCTGCGACCTTCTGTTTTGTTTGAAGTAGTTTAATTTTTTTCAGATGGAAGCTTTTACTTAATATTTCTTAGGGTTTTACATTTTTTGGCTTTCTGATATGTTCCGTCAGATTATGCTTTTTCTTCCTGTACACTGGAAGTAATATCTGCTCAAATGCACAAAAATGAAGGAAGTGTTTCGCAGAAGTTAAGGAGTTAGTATTCATTTAAGCAAGATCCTTCTGGATTTTAACCTGCAAGGAAGAATTTTTTTTGGCGTATTTTTGTTTGTTTGATATCATTTAAAACTGTTCAATGGCCTTTAAGTATTTAACAAGTTCACTGAAAAAAAGCTTAACAAATGGTATTGTTAATTTTTTTTAAGGGACCGAAACCTTGGCAGATTATGTAGAAAGTCACTTAGTTAACAATTGGTGTGGAACAAGTTGGCAGCTTTTCGCTGTTCATAGTGGCATATACCAGAAGCTCCTCATATTGAGCAAAGCATTCACTGAAAAGAAAATGATTTGTTATGTGATATGTCAGGTGATAGGTTGCCCAAGCATAAATGACTCTTGCCAATATTGATTTTAACATTTTTCTGTTTGTTGTTTGAAGTAGTTTACTTAGTGTGCCTTCAGCTCTAAATTTTGTTTTCTTATTTGTTCTGTCTGTACATGCTTTTTCCTGTACACCAGACATTATATCTGCTCAAATGTACAAATGTGACTGATGTAGTTTGTGTGAGTTAATTAGTGTTTACAGAGATCAGCAAGATACTTTACACCGCAAGGAAGAAAGAAGATAATCGCTCAATGGCCTTTGAGTATTGAACAAGTTCACTCAAGTAAGCTTAAAATGTGGTATGTGCCATTTTTATGGTATTGTTACCTTTTCAATACATCTGGCACCAAGCTTTGAGAGTTTATGAAGGTACACCCATGTACGGTTAGTTACTGAATGGTGAAAATCAAATTGAGTTTGCTCATCAGACAACAACTTTGTCATCAGGTGATATGTCATGTGATATGCTGCTGAAGTGTAAGTGACAGTATGTGACAAAATAGAAATCATCTTTCTAGACCTTATGTTTTTACTTTCAAGTGGTTTTGTTTTTGTTATACATAAAATAATGCATTTGTCTTTACTGAAAGTTGCTGTTTTGTTTTAAACTGTTTTGTTTTTAACTTTGTTGTTAAACTAAAAATAAAGAGGGTGAAACTCAGAAAAGGTGTGAATCTTGTTTGTGTGCATATCTTGACTCAATATGGATGCAATAATATCTGAGGTAGTAGGTGGATATGGGCCCATTTTTTTTTCTTGCTCTGATGTTTCATTGAAAACACAGGTACAGGATTTATAGCAAGAAAAAGAAATGATATGGTTTGTGTGTGTATAAACTGACTCCTTGCCTGTTTCCTGCTTAAATAGCCTCGAACCACCAGTGGTGTCTGTATTTCTATAAATCTGGCACTTTTGGGCAAGACCATTACCAGCTACTAACACTGTTCACCATTGCTTCCCTTTTTTTATCACAGCTCCCCTCAGACCATTTACAAATATTCATAAACCTCAACATCTCGCCAGCAAGATTCCATCAACACAATCATAAGATGATGGGAGATAAATTGTCTTTTTCGTATGAACTTGGAAGGAAAATTGCATCGTTAAATTGATAGAAGAGGAAGTAAGCTCTTTATAATCCTCATTTGATACCCTCATTCGTCACTGTAGGCCACACATTCTTTCACGGACCCTACATGCTCTCACGAACCCCACTCTATCTAGAAGGGTCCGAAATACCAGGTTCAATACCACTGGTGCAGACCTGTGATGTTATGATCTCTTGGAGAGCAGTCATTCTGTCAGATATATTACACTGTCAAAGTTTATTCTTTGACTACTAAAAGCAATGAAGGCATCTACTGTAGGCAGTGGCATAGCCAAAGGGGGGGGGGGGCGTGGGGGGCGAAAGTCCCCCATGAAAGCTTGTTGCCCCCCAGTCGCGCAACCACTGGGAATTACACGTGCGAAAAAATTATCATTGGTTTGAAGGTCTCGAATCTCTATGATGACCACTCATGAACAACCCTTTGACCGCAGACCTGCAGTGGGCTATAGTTGCTGAAAACCGGATGTGACATAGCGCATAGGCCAGGTTTTACTTCTGGGACGTACCCTGATGCTCTCAAACCCGCTAAAAAACCAAATTTTTAAGAAAGGAGACACTATCGTTGAGAATCAGTCAATCACCCTATTAATGTTTCAGACGCAATCTTTGATGTCAGTTTGACATATAGTTTGTCAGGACATTTAAGAACATCGTTCCTGTAGGCCTATGTCTGAGGCCCTGGGGTCATTCCTTGACCAACTTGGTGCAATATAATGTGCCCATTTCGAAGTAAATTTAATAGTTGTCATGGGTTTGAACAAATGCATATTGTGGGGTATTCTATCCTGAAAAATGGGGCTGGGGTTTCCAGTTCGCCGCATCATTTGTCAATTTGCACTTGGTTCTAATGTTCATGTCCATTGGAATCACTAATCACAGAAATAATCCACCAAAAATTAAGGCAGCATGAACTTTATTGCAGACTTCCTGATTGATGAAATTGTCATATTCTCCTGAAATCACGTAACTAGATGGCTGATATCCAGCCTGGCAAGTGCCATCTCCAGCGATCTGGCAGGTATTGAAATCTGAAATTTTCTTGGTACGCTGCGCACCAACCGATGGTGGCACTCCGTTTAGAGAGTACTTGCGTCCAGAATACTTGGATCGATTACGTCCCCCCCCCCACGTTTCAAATCCGACGCCCCTGCTTACTAGGCCCAGGAAGTGTCATTTCCTTAACAGTACAGATTAAAGCTGTCAATTCGATGAATTCTTATCAATGAATTTTCCATTGTTTGCTACATAGAAGGTTTAAGTTATCAATAGAAAATTGAAATTTTATTCCACTGTCTGTAGCCCACAAGGTATCCTGGCACCACTGGCGGATCCAAGGGGGGGCCAAGGGGGGCCATGGCCCCCCCAAAGGTGAGCCAGAAAGTGTTTCCGAACATCCGCTAAATCATATGATTGGAAATTAAAAAAATCGAGAGGAATAGCAGTGGTAGACTAGTCAAAACCTTTTCGTTTTCTGGTTTAAAATTAAATGCAGAGCTCCCAACTGACCCGCAATTCGCGGGAATTAGACCCACATTCTAACACCCAAACCCGCTGACCCGCACAAGCGTCCGAAAAATCCGCATTGTAATTGTCAAGTGTACATAAAAAACTTTGCATCAAATTTTGACTTAGCAACCATCATTTCTTTAGCATTTAGCATAATAGAGTATAAATTTGAACCTGAAATTAGCCTATAATTCTTTTCATTGGGGCGAGCAGCGAACATTTTCATGCCACGGGAAAGAATGAATTATCACCTACTATTCAATTTATTGATGTTACACACAAAAAAATGCATATTTCTCAGAAAATTTTGAGTGACAAAAGCCTTTCTAAGTGCCACCATTCTACATGTAGGCATCACCAGGACTTTTGTCGCACCAAATTGCATCTGAGGGCATTCAGCAATAGAAAATTTTCCAAAGGGGAGGGGTGCCCCCCTCCCCTTAGACCCCTCCCCCATATCACTCTAATGCCACTTTGGCCCCTCCCAAACAAAGGCCCTGGATCCGCCAGTGCCTGGCACTCATATAACATGACCAAAATATAGCATCAATAGGTCAATTTTCATATTCCTCTATTTCAAGTTATTGTTTGGCTTCTAATACCAATGAAGGCATCTACTGTAGGCTGCATCTTAGATATATTGATATCACATTTAAGTTCTGTACCCCACAAGCTACACTGGTACTCATTATATTTTGTATGTCCTACTGGGCCAATAATAAATTAACCATACAGATTACCGCTGTCAATCCAATGAATTCCCACAAGGAATTTCCATTCTTTTAGTTCTCAATAGACAAATTGAGATTATTCCACTGTCTGTACCCCACAAGGTGTCCTGGCACTCATACAACATGATGATGGTACAGCATCAATAGATTAATTTTCATATTCCAGTATAAATGCACTGTCAAAGTTATTGTTTGGCTTCTAATAGCAATGAAGGCATCTACTGTAGCATGCATATTAGATGCATGAAGGTATATTTTGTATCACATATAAGTTCTGTACCTCACAAGCTACACTGGTATATACATTAGACTGGAACTTAGATGCATTGAGGTATATTGAAGCCAAACAACTTTGACCAGTGGAATATAATATTCACCTATTGATGCTGTAGTCTGGTCATGTTGTTATGTACCCACAAGCTACATTGTTACTCAAATAATATTTAGCCTAAGCTCATTGACTTGATTCTGACTTGATTCTTTTATACCCTGACTTGACTATATTTGAATTGATTCCAAGCAATCGTTCTCTGCCCCTGATCTATAATTCAATGCAAGGTATGTTGTTTAACCTTGAACTTAATTAGTTTTTCTTTAACACCACCATCGTTATATTTTTTGTCCATGGTACAGCTTAAAACGATTTCAAGTATACTAAGTTGAGCTACAGCAAATCACGATTAAACAACACCACACCATACAATATGATCCGAAAAAGTTTCATTTAAGTTAATTAATTGTCCAATTGTTTAATTAAGGAATAATTGAAATGCTAATGTGTATGCTAGCCACCATTGTTCCTCACAAGGTATCTTCATCCTCACTGTTACCCCTAAGGTATCCTCACGCTCATTGCTGTTCCTCACAAGGTGTTCCCCATAAGGTATTAAGTGTCAATGTGTGTGTGTGAGTGCGTTTGTGATGCCCAGCTTGTAAACACAATATCTCAAGAAGGGAAGGTCAGACAAATTTCATATTTGGTGTGTAGAAGTACCATATTGAGTATAAGAAGTCAAAGGTCACTTGGGGTCACCAGGGGTCAAATTGTGAAAACGTGAAGTGGAATTTTTCTGGTGTGTTTTTCTTTATTGATTTACTATATATATATACTTATATTTATATATATATATATATATATATATATATATATATATATATATATATATATATGAAAATCGTAATGAGTTGGAAAATCAAGAACAGTGAAAAAACTTTCAGCCTCCACCGGGATTCGAACCACGGGCCTCCCGCTCTGTACGCGGACACCCTAACCACTAGGCTATGGACGCTGATTGTATGTCCAGAGGTTCGAAACCGGTAAGGAAGATCGTAATTCCACTGTAGGCGTTTGTCACCTATATCGAACAATACTAGTTCTGTTTTTGGTGACATATATATATATATATATATACCACTGTAATCTGCTTATAACTGTCATTGAGTTCAAGACCTACAGTGCATGCTCTATGCTTATTCATGGTTTGTTTCATTTATTAATGGTTGCTGTACTTCTCCTGCTATTGTCATGTCTATTACAAATGCAAAATGTATGTTAAACCTCCCCAGTGAAATAAATTGCAGCAGATGGTTGGCATGCTAAGTAAATAAATAATAACTGTGTCTTTTTATAGGGAATTCAGATTTTGGAGGAGACTGGCTATAGTTTACTCAGTGATGAAGGTCACTGATCAATGTGAGGTCACTGGCAGTGAGGTCACTGATCAATGGTAACAGAAGAATCGGTGCAAATGCAGTAATAGCCTTCAAAATCACGGGCTTAAGATTCAGAGAGACAGAGTAAGGAAGGCTGTGTGCAGAGTAGATGCTGCTGGGGTAACTCTCCCTTCAAGGAAGGGAGAGTTACCCCAGCAGAGTTACATAAAAAAATTGCATCAAATTTTGATTTAGCAACCATCATTTCTTTAGCATTTAGCATAATAGAGTATAAAACCTCCTTTACAGCATCATTTGAACCTCAAATTAGCCTATATTTCTTTTCATTGGGGCGAGCAGCGAACATTTTCATGCCACGGGAAAGAATGAATTATCACCTACTATTCAATTTATTGATGTTACACACAAAAAAATGCATATTTCTCAGAAAATTTTGAGTGACAAAAGCCTTTCTAAGTGCCACCATTTTACATGTAGGCATCACCAGGACTCCAAAAAAATTCAAAAGGGGAGGGGGACACCCCCTCCCCTTATACCCCTCCCCCAGGATGGCGATTCGTGGCATGGACCAACATTTGCCTTCTCAAGAGTTGGGAGCTATGTAAATGTATGAGCATGAGGTTTTAAAGTTTAACACCATTTTGCAGTTACAGGCTGGTTGTAAGAAATTTATAACCTATGAGAAATAAAATTTCTTGAGAAAGATGATCCCAACTTTGTTTTATAAATATTTTAGAAAATTACACCTGGGAAACATTTTTTTTAGAAGTAAATTAACATCACCATTGTACACTTTTGTCGCACCAAATTGCATCTGAGGGCATTCAGCAATAGAAAATTTTCCAAAGGGGAGGGGGCACCCCCTCCCCTTAGACCCCTGCCCATATACAGGAGGGCGTTGTGGTCAAGTGGTTAAGGCAGTGGACTTGTGATCTAAGGATTACAGGTTCGAGCCCTGGCCAGATCATTGCATTGTGTCCTTGGGCAAGGCGCTTTATCTCCATTGCCTCTCTTCACCCAGGTGTATAAATGGGGACCTGCGATGTAACTTGTAAATATAGTTGCGTGCGCCGGTTTGTGGCTGCACCCTATGGGAAGTCCCCCGGGGGGCACGTGGTTGTGGTGCACTGTGGTGCCCCAGGAGAGATTGATTGAATTGTGCACACTTTGGTGTGTGGGTGTGACAAGTTACCAATGACCAGGGGTTAAGTTGTAAAGTCATGTGAGGAGGCATTAGCCTCATACAAGACTGTAAACCTTCAACTTCAACTTCATATCACTCTAATGCCACTTTGGCCCCTCCCAAACAAAGGCCCTGGATTCGCCAGTGTTGCCCACTGCCAAAATCATTGGGTTTATGCCCCGCCCCCCCCGGCCCCCCCTTAACCTTGCAGTTTATACCAATGTGACTAACATAAGTGTCAATTTAGTCCTGAGGACAATATAGCATTTAAAAGGAGGAATAAATTAGAAATGAATTTGGTGTGTAATAAACTACATTTCAAATGTTTATCATTGGAGTTGATACCAGAACAAATGCCCCAATTTGAAAATATACATATATCATATATATAAAGAAAATCACTTCAAATATATCCATAAGTATTTTGGATACTTCTTCAAGAGCCTATAGATTACTTTTAAATATCAACACTTTCTAAGTTACAGTATGCCGCAATCACTGTGTGAAACAATTGGTTTATGGTTCACAGCTGAAAGCAATTAAAGGAACATATGCATTCACAGACCCATATTCAACATGTTTCATGGGGGATGGGGGGGGGGGATTATAATGCCCCTCCAAAGTGTTGTTCTTCTTTATCATTACTGGACTAATTCATAGGATTTTCCCAATGAAGAGGTTAACAAAGGGAGTGTCTTGCATGCATGCATTTCATTATAGTGACGTCCCATACAGAAGGATATTGGAGAAAAAAAAACTGATGTTTGTATTAATTTTAGTATCTTTCAGGTTAAAATTCCCATTCCTAAAGGTAGTCTTTTATTGACATTTCAGCAGAAGGCACATGTACACCTGCTTTGGAGAGAATCTCCAATGGAAGTTATGAAACATGTTTGTTATATGAACTACACATCTTCCTTTAAGAAATGAATCTTTCTCAAATCTCATATTTTACTCTTATATAGGTGTATCAGATTGAGTACAAGAAACCGGTTGTATTTGGTGTTGTTCAAATGTTGTTGTTGTGAAAATGTAAATAAGGCCACAATGAGACTTTAGAAACATCTTTGTTTAGAAAAGCTAATGTATCAGATTATTTGTCTCAGATCATACAAGTATGATGCATACAATCTCTATGAATTGTGTTGAACTCATAACCAAATTAGTCATTGCACACCTTCAATAAAAGCTATAAGTTTTGCATTCTGGTTACTTTCAGATGGCAGATAATAGTGCATGCACACATTGACGGTTTTCTAGGCTGATAAAATTCATTAGACATGGTGACTGATTAAGTTAAAAATACTGTTAACAGATAAATATGTCACGTGTACGTACAGAATAAACTTAAAACAAAGATAATACAAACTTGATGTCTAAAAAGTCAAAGGAAATTATCACTATATGAATCAATGATGTGTTTACCCTCAAAGAAGTCAATGTAGAGAATATATAATCTTTTTATCTACATGAAAACTACCTATGGCAAGAGTTTAAAAATATAATAAAAGTATTGAATGAGAAAGAATGTTTGGCTATACCACTGCTAAGTCATTAGACTTGGTGAATGATTAAGTCAAAGTTACTGTTAACAGATAAATATGTGTACGTACAGAATATATTTAAAACACTGTGTGTGTGTGTGCGTGTGGGTACGCACGGGTGTGTATGTATGTGTGTGTGACACCTAGCTTGTAAACACAATATCTCAAGAAGGGAAGCTTGGACCAATCTAATATTTGGTGTACATGAGTACCACATTGAGTAGAAGAACCCTATTGTTTTGTGGGGGGGGGGGGGGCTAAAGGTCATTTGGGGTCACCAGGGGCCAAATAGAGAAAACCTTGTAAACAGGATATCTCAAGGAGGTAAACTTGGACCAAACTCATATTTCGTTAGTAGGAGGACCACATTAGGGAGCAACAGCCTATAGTTTTTTTTTGCGGAGATGAAAGGTCATTTGGGGTCACAAGGGGTGAAAGTGAGTAAACCTTGTAAATACGATATCTCAAGAAGAAAAGCTTGGATCAATCTCGCATTTCGTGTGAAGGAGTACCACATTGAGTTTAAGATCCCTATTGTTTTTGGTGGAGGTCCAAGTCCTTTTTGGGTCACTAAGGGTCAAATTGTGAAAAAATTGTAAACACGATATCTCAAGAAGGGAAGGTTGGACGACTCTTATATTTAGTATGTAATTGGTACACGTTCAGTACAAGATTTTATTGACGTCAAAGGTCATTTGAAGTCACCAGACGCCAAATTGTTGATTGTTTAATAAGCTACCATATCTCCCACAGACCAACCTATCAGATAAAATGTGCATTATGCCTCATACGAAATAGGAGGCTATTGGCAATTGGAAATGAGCTTATGGGCATCCGTAGAATCTAAAACTGAAAAGACGAGCAAACTTGCATTTGCGTGCAGAAAAGTGTACTTTTTAGTACAGCGGTTCTATTGGACGTTTTCCGTCGTATTTATTTAAGGTTGGATGTAGTTTCATTGTGACCAAGCAGCGTTTATAAAACTTACGGTTCGTCTAGTTAGATTTGTTACTATGACCATGGAGGTCTGTTTTATCTCCATGCTATGACCAATGAAATAATTGTGTAAAATGGTCTCTAGGCCAGCAACGGTTGGGTAGAATAGGGTTGGTTAACACAACAACAGGAAGAATACCAGTCAGAAAACCAATACACTTAAGATGGCAATAATCTCCTTCATTATTTCTTAAGGCAATTTTCCTACAGGCTATCAGTCATAATATGCAAAGTATAAAACAATTTAAGGAGTTTTGAAACAAGTTTGCTGTTGTTGCTGCTAGGATATTTGGTAGATAGATGCTCTTATACTCAGATTTTCATTGCATAAGAGATCGCTTTGATTTAGGCAGTGTAATGGAATAATAGTGCTATTTTTTTCGCGCATCAATCTGCAGCTAAAAGACAGATACATATAATTGGGAAAATGTACGAAGTCCTCCCTCTAATCGAGCAGCGGTCAAAGTTACGCAGTGAGGTTCTGTATATGCTTAGGGCTCCCGCACTTCTAGTTACTGCATTTCTGCATTTCTATTGTAACAGCTAGTTCTGGTTATACTAACAACCAAAAGTCTAGTGCACTGAAGTCATCGAAACCTCACTGCATTTTGCATTCTGGTTTCTTGTGGTATGTACATGTATCCATGGTTCAATTTTTTTTTTTTTTTTCTGCTTTGTCCCATTAAGCTTATTGTAACTTTATAATCGGTCTCCCAATATGGCATTGGATGCACAATAAAATGACTACAAAACTGGATATGACAAACTGAAATGACTGTTACAATATGAATTCATGTAAAGTAAGGTAAATTATGTTTCACAACACATTTCAAAATAAATAACCTGCATGCATAATTCAACTTTTTCTGGCTACCTGATATAGAAAATGTTGAAACATATATGTCAATGGTTCTCTGAGGCATAGATGGGGAATGGGGCTTTTTGTGTTATGTGCCATTAGTTTGAAGAGTGAAGGGGTATTAATGGCCCCTATCCAACCATGCACCCTTGGATTGGTGCCCCAATACATAAGCTAATGAATCAAAACACAGATATGAAGGACATGCTTTACCTCACATGAAGGTAGATAGTTTTAGCTGAAACTTGTAAGATGTCTGCGATTTGAAGTTTTTTAAACCGACAACTCAGAAGAAAACTGTAATTGTCCTGGTGACATGCTGAATTTGGATGACTTCTTGTTGCTTGGCCCTGAAACTCTGATACTGTGAAAGTGGTCTGTATTTCCTGGATCTAGGTTAGATGAAGTAAATATGCAATCAATGCCAGGTGTGACTTAGGGGAATACTTAAGTATCACTTGGAGAAGGCATACATAAAGGTCTGTGCAAATTAAGCAAGAACCAAGTGCTCCATATTGATGAGATTATGAAAATTTGGTTGTAATCACCAGAGGAGAGCAGTTAGGATGCCTCTGAAGTCTAATTCAAGATACAGGTAGGCCTATATGGATAAAATTAGTCATTCAAAATAGCTGCCTAGCCGATTTGGACTTACATGTATGTGAATGAGGTGGGAGCTGGAAGAAAAAGTTGTTTAGTATAGTTATGACAGCTCAAAGCACTGTAAAGATGTGTATGGACACCAAACTCATTTGTCTTGGCTCTTGTCTACTTGGGATATGAAATATATAGCAGCAATTCTGAACTTATGCAAATTAGTCTTGAACCAAATGTCCAATATTGCTATGATTGTGTTCACAGTGCTTGAAAACATCAGTGAAGACACCAAAATTATTCTTTTTAGAACGAAAGATCTCAAGATATGGACAAATAAACATCAAACCGTCCTTTAAAATGCAAATTAAGCATATTTACATAATTCAGATTTCCTAAGACTCTTGATATTTCATTCTGGATCAGGACTGATTGTGTTGTGGAAAACAAAACCTTTGTTACATATTTGCTTGGAGTATAATAAACTTACCAGATTGCATGTGTGTGGCAAGTTGTTATATAAGTCTTATCAACTAGGTGAGGGGAACTTCAATCGACCTGTACTCCTCCATTTCGAGGCGATGCCATTCCGAGCATATCATAACGATCTGTTTAATCGTATCACTAGGTTCAGAATGTTGCGAACAGGCCAAACATTTGGAACTTGCCCAGTGCCACCAGATGTACCTGCGTTCAAAATTCTACAGCAGTTGTTAAACTCCTGGCGAAAATCACTCAAATACTGTTCCTTGTTTGTTGGACGAGCCATGTTATTATCAGTCTAGATCAAGTACGTTTGGCCTGGGTGTACGTCAATAGAGACTAGTTCTTTGCAATCTCTCATTAATCTCGTTTGAGAAAGCTATAAGACATGCTAGTTATTGTCTGTGTTGTATAATCAGAATTAATACACGTTTATATTCGAATTAATACGAAGATAAATTGGATTTAGTACGTGTATATAGTTCTGCTTTGCTGATTGGCTGAAATAATCTGCCTTTATTTTCAAATTAATCCTCATACGAGGATATATTAGTTTTAATACGCGTATATACTCTAATTAATCCGTGTATATATTCAAATTAATACTGGGATATATTCAAGCCCTGTGATTGGCTAATAATATTTGCGCATATATATTTGAATTAAGACGCGTATATATTCTTATTAATATATTATGCGGTGTTTGTCCCATATGGCTTGCCATACTATGTAGCCATTGTGGATCTAAATTTAGCTTGAAGCTCAGTTAAAGGACAAGTGAAACCTGCAGTTTGTGGCATTAAAATATTAAAACCCCTTATAACGGCTACTATAAAACTTTGATATCATAAAAAATGCAAAAAAAATGCTCGAGGGGGGGAGGGCGGTTGGGCGGTCACCCCCTTTGCCCCTGGTCACCCCCTTTGCCCCTGACTACGCCCCTGCGGTTAGAAATCATGTAGGAAACAGGCCAAATGGAAACCCATTGATCCCGTATCGATGTGGATCATATGTATGATGGTACGTACTTACGCTCATACACAAGAGATGTACAGACATGATAATAATCATGAGTGACAACTTGCTATACCGTCACAGGTCAAAGAAACGACCACGAAGTGTCATTTACCTCATGCAGCATGTGTTGGATGAAGTTTTAGCCACCACCAAATAGGATTTGGATAAATAATCTCACGCATTATTTTCTATTTATAGCCACACAAAAAGACTGCCACCAAATATTGGGGGGATATTAGATACTATATCCCCCACCTAAAATATTGGGGGGACATGTCGCCCATGGATGTCTTATACAGAAATGGATTTGTTATACAGAAATGTGTTATACAGAAAATGGATGTGTTATACAGAAATAGATAGGAATGTTTGATGTACTTTTGTCACCTGCAGACTTCAAGAATCATTGGCCAAAACGGAGAAAAATAATGGTATCAACAGATGGACCAACAATTCTCCACAATATATAAGTAAAATGAAGTACAGCTGAAAAGAAAAAATGGGTTGCTGGAAAAAAATGAGAAGCCAGGCTGTTGAGTATATCTACCTGAAGGAAGTACAGTGGTGGGTTGTTCAGCCATTTCATTGAATGCACTACGTTTCGGTTGCTATACATGTATGTAATTGCGTATTCTCAGCAAAGCATACAATAACACATATTTCATTTCCTTTCACTATTACAGAGCTTCTGATTTGCATAAATATCCAGGGCCTATATGTGTGTATATAGCGAGATCAATTGCTAGGTATAACTCATTCACGCACAGGAATGTATACATTGACTATGCAAGTATGTGTACTATGTTCTGTTTTCTTTCATAATTATTGTTTATTCAAATACTAGCAATAACCGAATGACACCTTTTGCATACCAAAATATAACAAGAACCAACATTAGCAGTTCATTTTCAATTCACTTCTTGATACATAGATGGACAAGCAATTGCTCATAGAGTGACTGGGCAGATGAAAGAACCAGTCAATCATTGAAAAGTTCCCTGAGCCTGTTGAACAAATGCTGTTTATCAGACAAACTCATTCCCATTTCAGCTGCTGACCCCATGAGTGACATCTATTGTCATCTAAGTGTTTCTCATGAAATGGTAACTACTCTTTATTATTTACAGGACTGTCAAGATCGTGTACCATTCTCTATCCGTAGAAGAGCCATTGATTCCTTCAACCACTTCGAAAGATCTTCAGAGGACAACCAAATTGTATCAAAAGAAATGGATAATTTCACTAAATGTTATGGTGCACAGGTTGGAGGCTGTGCAAAGTGCCATATGTCAGCTTGGAGAACCATTGTCTCTCAGAGAGGAGGGTCTCCTTTCACTACTCAAAGAGGAGGAACATTCCTTCCATTCACTGAATGCATCTTGTGTAGAGCAGTTCAGGTCTTTCAAGGAAGGCATGGTTATATTGGTTTTTGTGAATTAGCAGTGAGTGATGATTACAATGACAATGATGATTGTAAAACTAACTTACTTTGAGCTCTGATTGTTGGCTCTAATTCTGATGCTCCCAGCATATACGTACTTCTCTTGCCCACGGTCTTTTCTATGCATGATGTTTTCAGACCACAGTAAACAAGTGGCTGCTATGGCGCAAAAGTAAACTAAAGTTCCATGGGTTGTGAATAGCAACAAATAACAAGTCAACAATGATAATGATGATGATGATAATGATGATGATGATACTGAAGAGGAACTACAATAACCAGGATGAAGACACTTCTTGCTGGTCACCTTCCATCACGATTAATGTAAATATGACAAAGTATTTTGCCATCACTTCACTCACTGTGGTATAGTTCTTGTGAAATTTACATTGTTTGAACCACTGCTGCTTCTCTTGATATATTCTAGGTGTTGTCAACATCTTATTTGGGACAATATTGGGACAATATAATTGTGCTTGTAAAATGACCAGGGCATTGCACTAACATCGGCTCTACTGTTTCCTATAAACTACCCAAGGCTTTGATTTGAACCATATTTTAGATATTGCTCCAGATTTTGTACAGCAGGCAGTCCTGGAGATACACTTAAGACCTTTTAATATTTTGCATTTGAACTTTTGATGACCCCAAATGGCCACCCTTACTAGTAGTAATAAGTTGAGTCTCGTCTATGCGACATGCTCAGTGATTAACCTCCCCCACGTATCACGATCTTGCACAAGGTTTATTGCTTCTTCGAAATTGTTAATATTAATGTCCTTGAATTGCGACTTTATTTTTCCAAGCAATGTAGTCACGGGCCTTCCAACTGGTTTAGCAGTATGTCTCAGTGCTTCTCTTAAAGCAACCTTTGCTGGAGCATCCTCTTGAAGTCTTGCTACATGACCGAAAAATCTCAATCTTCTATGTGCGACTATCGATGACCAAGGTGTTTGGTTGGTTTCGTTGTATAGCTCATCATTTGATAACCAATTCTTATTGGTCCATCTAATGTTGAGAATATTTCGAAGTAGTCTCCTTTGAACAGTGTCAATTTTGCGATCAAGATCCTTCGTTGTGCCCCACAGTTCGCAATTGTACAAAAAAATACTCTTTAATAAAGTCTCAAATATCCTAAGCTTAATGTTCCGTCTTATGTTTTTGCTTTTAAAAATGCTTGACAGTGTGTTGAAAGCACCGTTGGTTATACCAATTCTTCTGTTAATGTCTTCTTCGGTTCCTAGCAAGCTTCCAACAAATTTACACTTCTTCCAACTGTCATTTCCTTTTCTTGTGATTGTAAATTTCTCAGTTTTTGTGCAATTGATTTTCAGATTTCTTACTGCCAGTTTGTCAGAGACTCGTTTTTCGATGTCCTGCAGTATATGCTGACCAGTTGATGCCCAAGAGATATCATCAGCGTATTGTTGGTCTACTGTGAAAAAAGATTTAGTGGTGGTAGTGCTGTAATCATGATCAACTAACTGCGATGGCAGGAGAACTGCATCGATATCATTATCATCTGATTTCAAAGAGTTGGCTAGATAAGTTATAAAAAATAGTGCACTTGCACTATCTCCTTGTGGTGAACCAATGTTAGTGTTAAAAGGAAGTCCTAGTTTGGCCTCTAATTTGACGGTGTAGGAGACGTTATCGATTAGTAGTGATATCAGGTGAAGTTCGTCGTTGTCAAGAACACCACACTAATCAGTACAGTGACCACTTACTTATAATATGTAATATTCCTGAGTGACATTGCTCAGTGTAAATGCGCACCAAATTTATTCTTCTTTATCTTTGATATGGTATATTGTAATTGGTTTGAATTTTCCCTATGCTGGAACATCATAGCTAGGAATATTATGGATATACCTGAATACCCATTAGAGGATAGTCATGTGCCAAGCTCAAGATCTGGTGGGAACTTCATGCCACTTTAATTTTTTGTGTTTAGAGTGACTTTACAGGGTGTGACCTTTGACGATTGTGAGTGACCTTGCTCAGTGTTAATGGCACCAACTTAATTCTATTTAAAGGTATGCTGTATTGGCCCCAAATATGCTAGATATTCATAAATGGTCACCTTCGGTCAAAATTCTTAAACTGTTCCAATTACAAGTTTCGAGGAAAGTTTCCCCACTGGGACAATCAGTCATCTTGTGTATTCTGTAAAAATGTCTGAGAACAACTTGGAGAGTAAAGTCCTCCGGGAAAGTACTTTTTGAAAACTTCTAGCAATTATAGCATGGTTATAAGTTTGAGGCGTGTACTGACTACCTTTAAATCTTCTTTAGATATGGTACATTGTAATTTATTTGAATGTCCCTACTATTCCAGAACATCACAGTGATAGCTATGGATGTTATGGAATATATACCAAGTATAGCTTCTATTTGTAATCAGACAGACATCAACCCCAACGTGGGTTATATGTCACCTTGATGCAACTTTCAAATACAAAAAGGTAAAACACTTAAAGCCAAAAACGGTGTGAGGTTACTTTAGTTTAAATTGCAAAGGCTATAAGATCTTATGTATGTCATGTGCATTAAATGTTCAAACCATGGACTTCAAACCATGGTTTCAAACTTAACTATTAACATTACTATTCTGAAACCAAGCTGTTATACATAAACATGTCCCTAAAAATGAAATTGAACTAATGTTTGGGGCTCACCTGGTTCATATAATAAGGTAACGCAAGGCTTTGAATTGAATCAAACTTTAAAATATTCCTGAGTGACCTTGCTAGTGAAAATCCATACCAAATGTATTTTATTTTAAATCTTCCTTAGATATGGTACATTGTAATTGTTTGAATGTCCCTATGCAGAAACATCACATTGATAGCTATGGATGTTATGGATATACCAGGTAGAAGATTCTATCAGTAGTCAGACAGGAATTAACTCCAATATTGGGTATGCCACCTTTAATAAACTTTCAAGTAAAAAAGGAAAAGCACTTTAAAGTCACATAGGTGTGAAGTAACTTTAGTTGGAAATTTGTGTACATTACATGGTCAAACCTTGCAATTTTGTTCCAAACTGTTACATTTTAACATTACTGTACAATCCACATTAAAAGCAAGATGTACTTTATGTTATAATGCAACACAGTGCTCATTAGGAATTTGCATGTAGATGGTGGATGCTTTGAAATAAGTAAAAATGACTGTTCAAACCCAAAAAGACTTTAATATCTCCTTTATTATAAGTTCAAACTTTAATCACAAGAAAGGTAAAATTTGTACTTTATCTTCATCACCTACTCATGGGCATTGAAATAAAGCAGTCATTTTTACCACCTGTTAACCTGTTTGTGTTCTTTACAGCTTATAGTTTATGCAAACCTCAAATGGTAACAACAATGAGGACATGATTTATGTGTTTTTGCTTCCTCTGATTACTTCACTTTCAGCATTGTCCTCCATGCATAGCAAGACATGACAGAAATTTTTAGTGGAGGGCGGGGGGTTGGAGGGGGGGGGGAAATGTTCAAGAAGCGACCAGCATCACCATGACATGTCGGCACAATTTAGAATACAACAATATACTGGCATGGCTAAAATATGTCACTGGAGGGCCTGATGATCTAACTGGCTTGGCTGTGAAGGGGGCTACGTCCACCTTTTAGTATGTTAAAAGTGGCCCAGGCAAGGGCGGCGGAAGCACTTTTAATCTGGGGGGGGGGGGGGCACCGACATCAAAGGGCACTTTGCAAAAATTCGATTCGACTGATGAAGCCTTCTATTTAGTACCCTTTATAACTCATATTGTATTATCTTATTTGCGTATACACATCACTCCATCAACGCCCCCCCCCCCCCCATCCTCAAGGAAAATATGCATACTAGCACTGCAATATCCAATGTGCAAATTGGGAAACAAGGAACAAGTCTTCTTTTGAGACAAAATGAGGTGAAATCATGCTAGTTGCTAATGCAGGAATCTTCCTAATTAGAGTTTATTTCTTGTTAATATCTTAACAAAAAAATTTCCATTCGAAATAGCTTTGAGTTTGACCCACAGAAATTCATTAAAAGTCAGGGGCGTAGCCAGGATTTGCAAAGTTGTGCGCACGACTATCTGAGCGGAGCGCCACCATCGGTTGGCGCGGAGCGTACAAGAAAATTTTTGGTTTTACAAACCCCTCAGATGGCCGGAAACGGCCCTTCCCGAGTGTTCATTCTGGTTCCCTGGAATCCATGGCCTCTTGCTAACTTGAGACACCTCAATTTTTATGTAGAAAAAGGGCACATTTTTAACGTGAGGAAAAGTGGGGGGCACGTTCCCCCTGTGCCCCCCGGTTCCGCCGCCCTTGGGCCCAGGCACACTGAGCAGGGTACCATTCCTAATTCATGAGTGGTATTGCTATTGGGGGCTTAATACATTTCCTTTAATATTGGAAGACTTGTGACATTTTATTTATTTTTTTTTTAATGAGAGGGAAAGTTTTATTTTTGAAGCAAAACAGTGTGTTACATGGCAGTATCTGACTATACCACCATGCACTCACCCACACACTGCATATATAGCATGTTGCAATGAGTTGATTTTTGTAAACAAACATGGTGTGTATACATGAGGTCTCTAAGTATAGACTATCACACAGTATAGAATGTAATGCTATTCCAATTCATTTAGCTCCTAAATTTGAAGAAAAAGTTGGATGAACATGCTTATTCAAATGAAAATAACCATGGCAACCCTGATCCAAAATGAAAACCTCAAAATGTGACAACCGCTTCAAATGAAATTCTTGAAACCGTAGCAACCCCTCCAAATGGAATGAATGGTTGAAATTGTAGAGAAACCGCCAAATCGAGTGATCGGGGACGTGTCCAGTCAACAGACTGAACACGAAACAAACGCAATTGCTAATGCAGTTGAAACGCGTAGTCATTTAAAGAAAGATAAAGCGTTTAAGCCTCTAAGAATTAAGGATCCTCTACCTGGTATCGTAACTCCAGAAGTTCTAAAAGGACAACAGCAAACCGATCCAACATTGGCGAAAATCCGTACAAAACAGCCCCCATGAAAGTTTGTCTCCCCCAGCCGCCCTCCCAATGGGGTTTTGGTCAGGTTTTCACTTCTGGGACGTACCCTGATGCTCTTGAAACCGCTACAAAACCAAATTTTCAAGAAAGGAGATAATACTATCGCCGGAAACTACCGGTCAATCAGTTTATCACCCTAATAATATTTCAGACGCAATCTTTGATGTCAGTTTTACATATAGTTCGATCATTTCAGTATGTTACTTGCCTGAAAGCCCAGTCAATCTTTCCTTATTTTCCAAGCACAATTTGCAGATTTGTCGAAAAATGTTAAGGCCGGTGTCAAACTCACAAAAGATAGTCCAGATATTTCAAAGTATCATACCAGACTGTTTGTTCTCTTTCTATATCACTAAACTATTTAATGACCATATCAAGACATGGGATCTCAAAATAAAGGATGTTGAGAAAACTTTAGAGCAGCTTACAAGGCCTGGGAAGTGTCATTTCCAACGATCTAAAGATTTAAACAAAAACAAAAAAGCTAAAAAAATTCGGTACGCTTCGCGCCAACCAATGGTGGCGGTCCGCTTAATTAGTTACAAGAACCCCTCGCAGGAAATGGTCAAGCACCTCAACGCCCCCCCCCCCCCACTGAAAGAAATCCTGGCTACGCCACTGCTAGAGTCCCATTAGGCATGGGCGGCGATCCGTACTTCCGGGTGGGCGGGGGGGGGGGATATGACCTTGTTGACTATCTAAGCGTAGCGCCACCATGAGTTGGCGCGAAGCGTACAAGAAAATTTTGGGATTAACAAACCCTCTAGATGGCCGGAAACGGCACTTCCCGAGGTTTCCAAGCGCATATTCCCAACTTTAAAATAGGGATGTCATGTCCGAAATATCTCATAATCAGGATCCAAAATACTTTTTTTTTTAATTTCGGGTGTTATTTTGGGAAAATTGCCCCTGTCAATCTTGTTTCAGGCGCAACGTTAGAATGTTCGAGAGCTCTTTTATATTATTCGATGAAGAAAATGGCCTCATGCAGGCTATTATAGGCCTATACACATGCAATACACAATTACACAGTTACATTCCTAGGTACCGATTGCTAGGGCATCCAGGTGAAACGTGTATTAAGCATTACCCTGGTAACGAGATTCTCAGCTGTTCGAGGGAACATGTACGTGTGTAGGCCTACTATAGGGCCTATATGAATACTATGAGGGTGCATATATGTACTATATCAATACCGTGGGCGCAATAATACATTTTGTTGTTATAGGGCCAATGAAGCCTACAGTCAACTATTCTGCTTTATAAAGACGCTTTATTTGAAAAGATCGCACTGCGTTTATGGTAGGCCAGAAATGAAGCTAAAAAAGAACCGTACATTAACGATGATGCATAAATGTAGGCATGAAAATATTCTTATCCCTGGCATTTGGTGGGGGGGGGATATGGTGTATTACATCCCCTCCACCCATTTTCATGGGGGGATATATCTAACTCCCCCCCCCCCTAGGATCGCCGCCCATGCCATTAGGTGTAACTCCTATTATTAAAATACCTTTTCAACGAATGTGCGGTACCGAACAATCGAATGTGCGGTATCGATCAATCGAAAGTGCGTTACCGATAAATAGAATGTGCGGTACCGATCAATCGAATGTGCGGTACCGATCGATGGAATGTTCGGTACCGATGAATCGAATGTGCGGTACTGAGCAATCGAATGTGCGGCACCTATCAATCGAATGTGCGTTACCAAATTATCGAATGTGCGAAACGGATCGATCGAATGTGCGGTGCCGATAAATCGAATGTGCGGTACCGATCAATCGAATGTGCGGTACATTTAAATAGAATGTACGTTCCCGATCAATCGAATGTGCGGTACCGATAAATCGAATGTACAGTACCGATGAATCGAGAGTGCGGTATCGATCAATCGAATGTGCATTACCGATAAATCAAAGGTGCGATACCGATCAATTGAATGTTCGGTACCCATCAATCGAATGTGCGGTATCGATCAATCGAATGTTCGGTACCGATCAATCGAATGTTCGGTACCGATCAATCGAATGTTCGGTACCGGTCAATGGAATATGTATCGATCGATCGAATGTGCGTTACCGATCAAAAGAATGTTCGGTACCGATGAAGTCAATGTGCGGTATTGATCATACGAATGTGCGGTACCGATCAATCGAATGTGCGGTACCGAACATTCGAATGTGCAGAACCGATCAATCGAATGTGCGGAACCGATCGATCGAATGTGCAGAACCGATCAATCGAATGTAACTTACCGATCAATCGAATGTTCGGAACCGACCAATCGAATGTTCGGTACAGATCAATCGGATATGCGGTATCGATCAATCGAATGTGCGGTACCGATCAATCGAATGTGCGGTACCGATAAATGGAAAGTGCGGTACCGATTAATCGAATGTGCGGTTTCGATCAATTGAATGTGCGTTACCGATAAATCGAATGTGCGGTACCGATCAATCGAATGTACGGTACCGATAAATCAAATGTTCGGTACCTATCAATTTAATGTGCGGTACCGATTAATCGACTGTTCGGTACCGATCAATCGAATGTGCGGTACCGATCAATTAAATGTTCGGTACCGATGAATCGAATGTGCGGTATCGATCGATCGAATGTGCGGTACCGATCAATCGAATGTTCGGTATCGATAATACGAATGTTCGGTACCGATCAATCGAATGTTCGGTACCGATCAATCGAATGTTCGGTACCGATCAATCGAATGTTCGGTACCGGTCAATGGAATATGTCGTATCGATCAGTCGAATGTGCGTTACCGATCAAAAGAATGTTCGGTACCGAGGAAGTCAATGTGCGGTACCGATCAATCGAATGTGCGGTACCGATCAATCGAATGTGCGGTACCGAACATTCGAATGTGCAGAACCGATCAATCGAATGTGCGGAACCGATCGATCGAATGTGCAGAACCGATCAATCGAATGTAACTTACCGATCAATCGAATGTTCGGAACCGACCAATCGAATGTTCGGTACCGATCAATCGGATGTGCGGTATCGATCAATCGAATGTACGGTACCGATAAATCAAATGTTCGGTACCTATCAATTTAATGTGCGGTACCGATTAATCGAATGTTCGGTACCGATCAATCGAATGTGCGGTACCGATCAATTAAATGTTCGGTACCGATGAATCGAATGTGCGGTATCGATGAATCGAACGTGCGGTACCGATCAATCGAATGTTCGGTATCGATAATACGAATGTTCGGTACCAATCAATCGAATGTGCCGCACCGAACGTCCGAATGTGCGGTGCCGATCAATCGAATGTGCGGTACCGAACATCCGAATATGCGGTACCGATCAATCGAATGTGCGGTACCGAACATTCGAATGTTCGAAACCGACCAATCGAATGTGCGGAACCGATCGATCGAATGTGCAGAACCGATCAATCGAATGTAACTTACCGATTAATCGAATGTTCGGAACCGACCAATCGAATGTTCGGTACCGATCAATCGAATGTGCGGTATCGATGAATCGAACGTGCGGTACCGATCAATCGAATGTGCGGTACCGATAAATCGAATGTACGGTACAGATTAATAGAATGTGCGGTTTCCATCAATTGAATGTGCGCTACCGATAAATCGAATGTGCAGTACCGATCAATCGAATGTTCGGTACCGATCAATCTAATGTTCGGTACCGATCAATAGAGTATGCGGTATCGATCAATCGAATTTCGGTACCGACCAATCGAATGTGCGGTACCGAACAATCGAATGTACGCTACCGATTAATCGAATGAGCGGTATCGATGATCGAATGTGCGGTACCGATGAATCGAATGTGCGGCACCGATGAATCGAAAGTGTGGTACCGATGAATCGAATGTGCGGTACCGATGAATCGAATGTTCGGTACCTATTTATCGAATGTGCGTTACCAATCAATCGAATGTGCGTTACCGAACAATCGAATGTGCGCTACCGATCAATCAAATGTGCGGTACCGATAAATCGAATGTTCGGTACCTATCAATCGAATGTGCGGTACCGATTAATCGAACGTTCGGTACCGATGAATCGAATGTGCGGTACCTATTAATAGAATGTGCGTTACCAATCAATCAAATGTGAGTTACCTAACAATCGAATGTGCGGTACCGATTAATCGAATGAGCGGTATCGATCAATCGAATGAGCGGCACCGATGAATCGAATGTGCGGTACTGATAAATCGAATGTGCGATACCGATGAATCGAATGTGCGGTGCCGATCAATCGAATGTGCGGTATCGGTCAAAAGAATGCTCGGTACCGATGAAGCGAATGTGCGGTACCGATCATACGAATGTGCGGTACCGATCAATCGAATGGTCGGTACCGATCAATCGAATGTGCAGTAAAGATCAATCCAATATTCGGTACTTATCAATCGAATGTGCCGCACCGAACATTCGAATGTTCGGTACCGATCAATTGAGTATGCGGTATCGATCAATCGAATTTCGGTACCGATCAATCGAATGTGCCGCACCGAACATTCGAATGTTCGGTACCGATCAATTGAGTATGCGGTATCGATCAATCGAATTTCGGTACCGATCAATCGAATGTGCGGTACCGATTAATCGAATGTGAGTTACCGAACAATCGAATGTGCGCTACCGATTAATGGAATGAGCGGTATCGATGAATCGAATGTGCAGTACCGATCAATCGAATGTGCGGTACTGATAAATCGAATGTACTGTACCGATCGATCGAATGTGCGATACCGATGAATCGAATGTGCGGTGCCGATCAATCGAATGTGCGGTATCGGTAAATCGAATATGCCGTATCGATCGATGGAATGTGCGTTGCCGATCAAAAGAATGTTCGGTACCGATGAAACGAATGTGCGGTATTGATCATACGAACGTGCGGTACCGATCAATCGAATGTGCGGTACCGAACATTCGAATGTGCAGAACCGATCAATCGAATGTAACTTACCGATCAATCGAACGTCCGGAACTGACCAATCGAATGTTCGGTACCGATCAATCGAATGTGCGGTATCGATGAATTGAATGTGCGGTACCGATCAATCGAATGTTCGGTATCGATCATACGAATGTTCGGTACCGATCAATCGAATGTGCCGCACCGAACATCCGAATGTGCGGTACCGATCAATCGAATGTGCGGTACTGAACATTCGAATGTGCGGAACCGATCGATCGAATGTGCAGAACCGATCAATCGAATGTAACTTACCGATTAATCGAATGTTCGGAACCGACCAATCGAATGTTCGGTACCGATCAATCGAATGTGCGGTATCGATGAATCGAACGTGCGGTACCGATCAATCGAATGTGCGGTACCGATAAATCGAATGTACGGTACAGATTAATAGAATGTGCGGTTTCCATCAATTGAATGTGCGCTACCGATCAATCGAATGTGCGGTACCGATCAATCGAATTTCGGTACCGATCAATCGAATGTGTGGTACCGATTAATCGAATATGCGTTACCAATCAATCGAATGTGAGTTACCGAACAATCGAATATTCGGTACCGATCAATCGAATGTGCAGTATCGATCAATCGAATGTTCGGTGCTTATCAATCGAATGTGAGTTACCGAACAATCGAATGTACGCTACCGATTAATCGAATGAGCGGTATCGATGAATCGAATGTGCGGTACCGATCAATCGAATGTGCGGCACCGATGAATCGAAAGTGTGGTACCGATCAATCGAATGTGCAGTATCGATCAATCGAATGTTCGGTACTTATCAATCGAATGTGCGGCACCGATCAATCGAATGAGCGGTATCGAAGAATCAAATGTGCAGTACCGATGAATCGAATGTGCGGTACCGATGAATCGAATGTTCGGTACCGATTTATCGAATGTGCGTTACCAATCAATCGAATGTGCAGTACCAATCAATCGAATGTGCGGTACCAATCAATCGAATGATCGGTACCGATTAATAGAATGAGCGAAACCGACCAATCGAATGTTCGGTATCGATGAATCGAATGTGCAGTAACGATGAATCGAATGTTCGGTACCGATTAATAGAATGTGAGAAACCGACCAATCGAATGTTCGGTACCGATCAATGGAATGTGTGGTACCGATCAATCGAAAGTGTGGTATCGATGAATCGAATGTGCGCTACCGATTAATCGAATGAGCGGTATCGATGAATCGAATGTGCAGTACCGATGAATCGAGTGTGCGGTACCGATGAATCGAATGTTCGGTACCGATTTATCGAATGTGCGTTACCAATCAATCGAATGTGCGTTACCGAACAATCGAATGTGCGCTACCGATCAATCAAATGTGCGGTAACGATAAATCGAATGTTCGGTACCTATCAGTCGAATGTGCGGTACCGATTAATCGAACGTTCGGTACCGATCAATCGAATGTGCAGTACCAATCAATCGAATGTGCGGTACCAATCAATCGAATGTGTGGTACCGATCAATCGAAAGTGTGGTATCGATGAATCGAATGTGCGGTACCGATCAATCGAATGTTCGGTACCGGTCAATGGAATATGTCGTATCGATCAATCGAATGTGCGTTACCGATCAAAAGAATGTTCGGTACCGAGGAAGTCAATGTGCGGTGCCGATCAATCGAATGTGCGGTATCGGTCAAAAGAATGTTCGGTACCGATGAAGCGAATGTGCGGTACCGATCATACGAATGTGCGGTACCGATCAATCGAATGGTCGGTACCGATCAATCGAATGTGCAGTAAAGATCAATCCAATATTCGGTACTTATCAATCGAATGTGCCGCACCGAACATTCGAATGTTCGGTACCGATCAATTGAGTATGCGGTATCGATCAATCGAATTTCGGTACCGATCAATCGAATGTGCCGCACCGAACATTCGAATGTTCGGTACCGATCAATTGAGTATGCGGTATCGATCAATCGAATTTCGGTACCGATCAATCGAATGTGCGGTACCGATTAATCGAATGTGCGTTACCAATCAATCGAATGTGAGTTACCGAACAATCGAATGTGCGCTACCGATTAATGGAATGAGCGGTATCGATGAATCGAATGTGCAGTACCGATCAATCGAATGTGCGGTACTGATAAATCGAATGTACTGTACCGATCGATCGAATGTGCGATACCGATGAATCGAATGTGCGGTGCCGATCAATCGAATGTGCGGTATCGGTAAATCGAATATGCCGTATCGATCGATGGAATGTGCGTTGCCGATCAAAAGAATGTTCGGTACCGATGAAACGAATGTGCGGTATTGATCATACGAACGTGCGGTACCGATCAATCGAATGTGCGGTACCGAACATTCGAATGTGCAGAACCGATCAATCGAATGTAACTTACCGATCAATCGAACGTCCGGAACTGACCAATCGAATGTTCGGTACCGATCAATCGAATGTGCGGTATCGATGAATTGAATGTGCGGTACCGATCAATCGAATGTTCGGTATCGATCATACGAATGTGCGGTACCGAACATTCGAATGTGCAGAACCGATCAATCGAATGTAACTTACCGATCAATCGAACGTCCGGAACTGACCAATCGAATGTTCGGTACCGATCAATCGAATGTGCGGTATCGATGAATTGAATGTGCGGTACCCATCAATCGAATGTTCGGTATCGATCATACGAATGTTCGGTACCGATCAATCGAATGTGCCGCACCGAACATCCGAATGTGCGGTACCGATCAATCGAATGTGCGGTACTGAACATTCGAATGTGCGGAACCGATCGATCGAATGTGCAGAACCGATCAATCGAATGTAACTTACCGATTAATCGAATGTTCGGAACCGACCAATCGAATGTTCGGTACCGATCAATCGAATGTGCGGTATCGATGAATCGAACGTGCGGTACCGATCAATCGAATGTGCGGTACCGATAAATCGAATGTACGGTACAGATTAATAGAATGTGCGGTTTCCATCAATTGAATGTGCGCTACCGATAAATCGAATGTGCGGTACCGATCAATCGAATGTTCGGTACCGATCAATCTAATGTTCGGTTCCGATCAATTGAGTATGCGGTATCGATCAATCGAATTTCGGTACCGATCAATCGAATGTGTGGTACCGATTAATCGAATATGCGTTACCAATCAATCGAATGTGAGTTACCGAACAATCGAATATTCGGTACCGATCAATCGAATGTGCAGTATCGATCAATCGAATGTTCGGTGCTTATCAATCGAATGTGAGTTACCGAACAATCGAATGTACGCTACCGATTAATCGAATGAGCGGTATCGATGAATCGAATGTGCGGTACCGATCAATCGAATGTGCGGCACCGATGAATCGAAAGTGTGGTACCCATCAATCGAATGTGCAGTATCGATCAATCGAATGTTCGGTACTTATCAATCGAATGTGCGGCACCGATCAATCGATTGTACGCTACCGATTAATCGAATGAGCGGTATCGAAGAATGAAATGTGCAGTACCGATGAATCAAATGTGCGGTACCGATGAATCGAATGTTCGGTACCGATTTATCGAATGTGCGTTACCAATCAATCGAATGTGCGTTACCGAACAATCGAATGTGCGCTACCGATCAATCAAATGTGCGGTACCGATAAATCGAATGTTCGGTACCTATCAATCGAATGTGCGGTACCGATTAATGGAACGTTCGGTACCGATCAATCGAATGTGCAGTACCAATCAATCGAATGTGCGGTACCAATCAATCGAATGATCGGTACCGATTAATAGAATGAGCGAAACCGACCAATCGAATGTTCGGTATCGATGAATCGAATGTGCAGTAACGATGAATCGAATGTTCGGTACCGATTAATAGAATGTGAGAAACCGACCAATCGAATGTTCGGTACCGATCAATGGAATGTGTGGTACCGATCAATCGAAAGTGTGGTATCGATGAATCGAATGTGCGCTACCGATTAATCGAATGAGCGGTATCGATGAATCGAATGTGCAGTACCGATGAATCGAGTGTGCGGTACCGATGAATCGAATGTTCGGTACCGATTTATCGAATGTGCGTTACCAATCAATCGAATGTGCGTTACCGAACAATCGAATGTGCGCTACCGATCAATCAAATGTGCGGTACCGATAAATCGAATGTTCGGTACCTATCAGTCGAATGTGCGGTACCGATTAATCGAACGTTCGGTACCGATCAATCGAATGTGCAGTACCAATCAATCGAATGTGCGGTACCAATCAATCGAATGTGTGGTACCGATCAATCGAAAGTGTGGTATCGATGAATCGAATGTGCGGTACCGATCAATCGAATGTTCGGTACCGGTCAATGGAATATGTCGTATCGATCAATCGAATGTGCGTTACCGATCAAAAGAATGTTCGGTACCGAGGAAGTCAATGTGCGGTACCGATCAATCGAATGTGCGGTATCGATGAATCGAATGTGCTGTACCGATCAATCGAATGTGTGGTAACGATCAATCGAAAGTGTGGTATCGATGAATCGAATGTGCGCTACCGATTAATCGAATGAGCGGTATCGATGAATCGAATGTGCAGTACCGATGAATCGAGTGTGCGGTACCGATGAATCGAATGTTCGGTACCGATTAATCGAATGTGCGGTACCGATGAATCGAATGTTCGGTACCGATCAATCGAATGTGCGGTACCGATCAATCGAATGTGCGTTACCGATCAAAAGAATATTCGGTACCGATGAAGTCAATGTGCGGTATTGATCATACGAATGTGCGGTACCGATCAATCGAATGTGCGGTACCGAACATTCGAATGTGCAGAACCGATCAATCGAATGTGCGGAACCGATCGATCGAATGTGCAGAACCGATCAATCGAATATAACTTACCGATCAATCGAATGTTCGGAACCGACGAATCGAATGTTCGGTACCGATCAATCGGATGTGCGGTATCGATCAATCGAATGTGCGGTATCGATCAATCGAATGATCGGTACAGTATAATCGAATGTGCGTTACCAATCAATCGAATGTTCGGTACCTATCAATCGAATGTTCGGTACCGATCAATCGAATGTTCGGTACCGATCAATCGAATGTGCGGTACCGGTCAATGTAATATGTCGTATCGATCGATCGAATGTGCGTTACCGATCAAAAGAGTGTTCGGTACCGATGAAGCGAATGTGCGGTATCGATCATACGAATGTTCGGTACCGATCAATCGAATGTGCCGCACCGAACATCCGAATGTGCGGTAACGATAAATCGAATGTACGGTACCGATTAATCGAATGTGCGGTTTCCATCAATTGAATGTGCGTTACCGATAAATCGAATGTGCGGTACCGATCAATTGAATATGCGGTACCGATCAATCGAATGTTCGGTACCGATAAATCGAATGTGCGGTACCGAATAATCGAATGTTCGGTAGCGATGAATCGAATGTGCGGTACCAATCAATCGAATGTGCGGCACCGATCAATCAAAAGTGAGGTACCGATCAATCGAATGTGCGCTACCGATTAATCGAATGTGCGGTATCGATGAATCAAATGTGCGGTATCGATCAATCGAATGTGCGGTACCGATAAATATAATGTACAGTACCGATTAATCGAATGTGCGGTATCGATGAATCGAATGTGCGGTATCGATGAATCGAACGTGCGGTACCGATCAATCGAATGTTCGGTATCGATAATACGAATGTTCGGTACCGATCAATCGAATGTGCCGCACCGAACGTCCGAATGTGCGGTGCCGATCAATCGAATGTGCGGTACCGAACATTCGAATATGCGGTACCGATCAATCGAATGTGCGGTACCGAATATTCGAATGTTCGAAACCGACCAATCGAATGTGCGGAACCGATCGATCGAATGTGCAGAACCGATCAATCGAATGTAACTTACCGATTAATCGAATGTTCGGAACCGACCAATCGAATGTTCGGTACCGATCAATCGAATGTGCGGTATCGATGAATCGAACGTGCGGTACCGATCAATCGAATGTGCGGTACCGATAAATCGAATGTACGGTACAGATTAATAGAATGTGCGGTTTCCATCAATTGAATGTGCGCTACCGATAAATCGAATGTGCAGTACCGATCAATCGAATGTTCGGTACCGATCAATCTAATGTTCGGTACCGATCAATAGAGTATGCGGTATCGATCAATCGAATTTCGGTACCGACCAATCGAATGTGCGGTACCGAACAATCGAATGTACGCTACCGATTAATCGAATGAGCGGTATCGATGATCGAATGTGCGGTACCGATGAATCGAATGTGCGGCACCGATGAATCGAAAGTGTGGTACCGATGAATCGAATGTGCGGTACCGATGAATCGAATGTTCGGTACCTATTTATCGAATGTGCGTTACCAATCAATCGAATGTGCGTTACCGAACAATCGAATGTGCGCTACCGATCAATCAAATGTGCGGTACCGATAAATCGAATGTTCGATACCTATCAATCGAATGTGCGGTACCGATTAATCGAACGTTCGGTACCGATGAATCGAATGTGCGGTACCTATTAATAGAATGTGCGTTACCAATCAATCAAATGTGAGTTACCTAACAATCGAATGTGCGGTACCGATTAATCGAATGAGCGGTATCGATCAATCGAATGAGCGGCACCGATGAATCGAATGTGCGGTACTGATAAATCGAATGTGCGATACCGATGAATCGAATGTGCGGTGCCGATCAATCGAATGTGCGGTATCGATCAAAAGAATGTTCGGTACCGAGGAAGTCAATGTGCGGTACCGATCATACGAATGTGCGGTACCGATCAATCGAATGGTCGGTACCGATCAATCGAATGTGCAGTAAAGATCAATCCAATATTCGGTACTTATCAATCGAATGTGCCGCACCGAACATTCGAATGTTCGGTACCGATCAATTGAGTATGCGGTATCGATCAATCGAATTTCGGTACCGATCAATCGAATGTGCCGCACCGAACATTCGAATGTTCGGTACCGATCAATTGAGTATGCGGTATCGATCAATCGAATTTCGGTACCGATCAATCGAATGTGCGGTACCGATTAATCGAATGTGCGTTACCAATCAATCGAATGTGAGTTACCGAACAATCGAATGTGCGCTACCGATTAATGGAATGAGCGGTATCGATGAATCGAATGTGCAGTACCGATCAATCGAATGTGCGGTACTGATAAATCGAATGTACTGTACCGATCGATCGAATGTGCGATACCGATGAATCGAATGTGCGGTGCCGATCAATCGAATGTGCGGTATCGGTAAATCGAATATGCCGTATCGATCGATGGAATGTGCGTTGCCGATCAAAAGAATGTTCGGTACCGATGAAACGAATGTGCGGTATTGATCATACGAACGTGCGGTACCGATCAATCGAATGTGCGGTACCGAACATTCGAATGTGCAGAACCGATCAATCGAATGTAACTTACCGATCAATCGAACGTCCGGAACTGACCAATCGAATGTTCGGTACCGATCAATCGAATGTGCGGTATCGATGAATTGAATGTGCGGTACCGATCAATCGAATGTTCGGTATCGATCATACGAATGTGCGGTACCGAACATTCGAATGTGCAGAACCGATCAATCGAATGTAACTTACCGATCAATCGAACGTCCGGAACTGACCAATCGAATGTTCGGTACCGATCAATCGAATGTGCGGTATCGATGAATTGAATGTGCGGTACCCATCAATCGAATGTTCGGTATCGATCATACGAATGTTCGGTACCGATCAATCGAATGTGCCGCACCGAACATCCGAATGTGCGGTACCGATCAATCGAATGTGCGGTACTGAACATTCGAATGTGCGGAACCGATCGATCGAATGTGCAGAACCGATCAATCGAATGTAACTTACCGATTAATCGAATGTTCGGAACCGACCAATCGAATGTTCGGTACCGATCAATCGAATGTGCGGTATCGATGAATCGAACGTGCGGTACCGATCAATCGAATGTGCGGTACCGATAAATCGAATGTACGGTACAGATTAATAGAATGTGCGGTTTCCATCAATTGAATGTGCGCTACCGATAAATCGAATGTGCGGTACCGATCAATCGAATGTTCGGTACCGATCAATCTAATGTTCGGTTCCGATCAATTGAGTATGCGGTATCGATCAATCGAATTTCGGTACCGATCAATCGAATGTGTGGTACCGATTAATCGAATATGCGTTACCAATCAATCGAATGTGAGTTACCGAACAATCGAATATTCGGTACCGATCAATCGAATGTGCAGTATCGATCAATCGAATGTTCGGTGCTTATCAATCGAATGTGAGTTACCGAACAATCGAATGTACGCTACCGATTAATCGAATGAGCGGTATCGATGAATCGAATGTGCGGTACCGATCAATCGAATGTGCGGCACCGATGAATCGAAAGTGTGGTACCCATCAATCGAATGTGCAGTATCGATCAATCGAATGTTCGGTACTTATCAATCGAATGTGCGGCACCGATCAATCGATTGTACGCTACCGATTAATCGAATGAGCGGTATCGAAGAATGAAATGTGCAGTACCGATGAATCAAATGTGCGGTACCGATGAATCGAATGTTCGGTACCGATTTATCGAATGTGCGTTACCAATCAATCGAATGTGCGTTACCGAACAATCGAATGTGCGCTACCGATCAATCAAATGTGCGGTACCGATAAATCGAATGTTCGGTACCTATCAATCGAATGTGCGGTACCGATTAATGGAACGTTCGGTACCGATCAATCGAATGTGCAGTACCAATCAATCGAATGTGCGGTACCAATCAATCGAATGATCGGTACCGATTAATAGAATGAGCGAAACCGACCAATCGAATGTTCGGTATCGATGAATCGAATGTGCAGTAACGATGAATCGAATGTTCGGTACCGATTAATAGAATGTGAGAAACCGACCAATCGAATGTTCGGTACCGATCAATGGAATGTGTGGTACCGATCAATCGAAAGTGTGGTATCGATGAATCGAATGTGCGCTACCGATTAATCGAATGAGCGGTATCGATGAATCGAATGTGCAGTACCGATGAATCGAGTGTGCGGTACCGATGAATCGAATGTTCGGTACCGATTTATCGAATGTGCGTTACCAATCAATCGAATGTGCGTTACCGAACAATCGAATGTGCGCTACCGATCAATCAAATGTGCGGTACCGATAAATCGAATGTTCGGTACCTATCAGTCGAATGTGCGGTACCGATTAATCGAACGTTCGGTACCGATCAATCGAATGTGCAGTACCAATCAATCGAATGTGCGGTACCAATCAATCGAATGTGTGGTACCGATCAATCGAAAGTGTGGTATCGATGAATCGAATGTGCGGTACCGATCAATCGAATGTTCGGTACCGGTCAATGGAATATGTCGTATCGATCAATCGAATGTGCGTTACCGATCAAAAGAATGTTCGGTACCGAGGAAGTCAATGTGCGGTACCGATCAATCGAATGTGCGGTATCGATGAATCGGATGTGCTGTACCGATCAATCGAATGTGTGGTAACGATCAATCGAAAGTGTGGTATCGATGAATCGAATGTGCGCTACCGATTAATCGAATGAGCGGTATCGATGAATCGAATGTGCAGTACCGATGAATCGAGTGTGCGGTACCGATGAATCGAATGTTCGGTACCGATTAATCGAATGTGCGGTACCGATGAATCGAATGTTCGGTACCGATCAATCGAATGTGCGGTACCGATCAATCGAATGTGCGTTACCGATCAAAAGAATATTCGGTACCGATGAAGTCAATGTGCGGTATTGATCATACGAATGTGCGGTACCGATCAATCGAATGTGCGGTACCGAACATTCGAATGTGCAGAACCGATCAATCGAATGTGCGGAACCGATCGATCGAATGTGCAGAACCGATCAATCGAATATAACTTACCGATCAATCGAATGTTCGGAACCGACGAATCGAATGTTCGGTACCGATCAATCGGATGTGCGGTATCGATCAATCGAATGTGCGGTATCGATCAATCGAATGATCGGTACAGTATAATCGAATGTGCGTTACCAATCAATCGAATGTTCGGTACCTATCAATCGAATGTTCGGTACCGATCAATCGAATGTTCGGTACCGATCAATCGAATGTGCGGTACCGGTCAATGTAATATGTCGTATCGATCGATCGAATGTGCGTTACCGATCAAAAGAGTGTTCGGTACCGATGAAGCGAATGTGCGGTATCGATCATACGAATGTTCGGTACCGATCAATCGAATGTGCCGCACCGAACATCCGAATGTGCGGTAACGATAAATCGAATGTACGGTACCGATTAATCGAATGTGCGGTTTCCATCAATTGAATGTGCGTTACCGATAAATCGAATGTGCGGTACCGATCAATTGAATATGCGGTACCGATCAATCGAATGTTCGGTACCGATAAATCGAATGTGCGGTACCGAATAATCGAATGTTCGGTAGCGATGAATCGAATGTGCGGTACCAATCAATCGAATGTGCGGCACCGATCAATCAAAAGTGAGGTACCGATCAATCGAATGTGCGCTACCGATTAATCGAATGTGCGGTATCGATGAATCAAATGTGCGGTATCGATCAATCGAATGTGCGGTACCGATAAATATAATGTACAGTACCGATTAATCGAATGTGCGGTATCGATGAATCGAATGTGCGGTATCGATGAATCGAACGTGCGGTACCGATCAATCGAATGTTCGGTATCGATAATACGAATGTTCGGTACCGATCAATCGAATGTGCCGCACCGAACGTCCGAATGTGCGGTGCCGATCAATCGAATGTGCGGTACCGAACATCCGAATATGCGGTACCGATCAATCGAATGTGCGGTACCGAATATTCGAATGTTCGAAACCGACCAATCGAATGTGCGGAACCGATCGATCGAATGTGCAGAACCGATCAATCGAATGTAACTTACCGATTAATCGAATGTTCGGAACCGACCAATCGAATGTTCGGTACCGATCAATCGAATGTGCGGTATCGATGAATCGAACGTGCGGTACCGATCAATCGAATGTGCGGTACCGATAAATCGAATGTACGGTACAGATTAATAGAATGTGCGGTTTCCATCAATTGAATGTGCGCTACCGATAAATCGAATGTGCAGTACCGATCAATCGAATGTTCGGTACCGATCAATCTAATGTTCGGTACCGATCAATAGAGTATGCGGTATCGATCAATCGAATTTCGGTACCGACCAATCGAATGTGCGGTACCGAACAATCGAATGTACGCTACCGATTAATCGAATGAGCGGTATCGATGATCGAATGTGCGGTACCGATGAATCGAATGTGCGGCACCGGATGAATCGAAAGTGTGGTACCGATGAATCGAATGTGCGGTACCGATGAATCGAATGTTCGGTACCTATTTATCGAATGTGCGTTACCAATCAATCGAATGTGCGTTACCGAACAATCGAATGTGCGCTACCGATCAATCAAATGTGCGGTACCGATAAATCGAATGTTCGATACCTATCAATCGAATGTGCGGTACCGATTAATCGAACGTTCGGTACCGATGAATCGAATGTGCGGTACCTATTAATAGAATGTGCGTTACCAATCAATCAAATGTGAGTTACCTAACAATCGAATGTGCGGTACCGATTAATCGAATGAGCGGTATCGATCAATCGAATGAGCGGCACCGATGAATCGAATGTGCGGTACTGATAAATCGAATGTGCGATACCGATGAATCGAATGTGCGGTGCCGATCAATCGAATGTGCGGTATCGGTCAAAAGAATGCTCGGTACCGATGAAGCGAATGTGCGGTACCGATCATACGAATGTGCGGTACCGATCAATCGAATGGTCGGTACCGATCAATCGAATGTGCAGTAAAGATCAATCCAATATTCGGTACTTATCAATCGAATGTGCCGCACCGAACATTCGAATGTTCGGTACCGATCAATTGAGTATGCGGTATCGATCAATCGAATTTCGGTACCGATCAATCGAATGTGCCGCACCGAACATTCGAATGTTCGGTACCGATCAATTGAGTATGCGGTATCGATCAATCGAATGTTCGGTACCTATCAATCGAATGTGCGGTACCGATTAATCGAACGTTCGGTACCGATGAATCGAATGTGCGGTACCTATTAATAGAATGTGCGTTACCAATCAATCAAATGTGAGTTACCTAACAATCGAATGTGCGGTACCGATTAATCGAATGAGCGGTATCGATCAATCGAATGAGCGGCACCGATGAATCGAATGTGCGGTACTGATAAATCGAATGTGCGATACCGATGAATCGAATGTGCGGTGCCGATCAATCGAATGTGCGGTATCGGTCAAAAGAATGCTCGGTACCGATGAAGCGAATGTGCGGTACCGATCATACGAATGTGCGGTACCGATCAATCGAATGGTCGGTACCGATCAATCGAATGTGCAGTAAAGATCAATCCAATATTCGGTACTTATCAATCGAATGTGCGTTACCGATCAAAAGAATATTCGGTACCGATGAAGTCAATGTGCGGTATTGATCATACGAATGTGCGGTACCGATCAATCGAATGTGCGGTACCGAACATTCGAATGTGCAGAACCGATCAATCGAATGTGCGGAACCGATCGATCGAATGTGCAGAACCGATCAATCGAATATAACTTACCGATCAATCGAATGTTCGGAACCGACGAATCGAATGTTCGGTACCGATCAATCGGATGTGCGGTATCGATCAATCGAATGTGCGGTATCGATCAATCGAATGATCGGTACAGTATAATCGAATGTGCGTTACCAATCAATCGAATGTTCGGTACCTATCAATCGAATGTTCGGTACCGATCAATCGAATGTTCGGTACCTATCAATCGAATGTGCGGTACCGGTCAATGTAATATGTCGTATCGATCGATCGAATGTGCGTTACCGATCAAAAGAGTGTTCGGTACCGATGAAGCGAATGTGCGGTATCGATCATACGAATGTTCGGTACCGATCAATCGAATGTGCCGCACCGAACATCCGAATGTGCGGTAACGATAAATCGAATGTACGGTACCGATTAATCGAATGTGCGGTTTCCATCAATTGAATGTGCGTTACCGATAAATCGAATGTGCGGTACCGATCAATTGAATATGCGGTACCGATCAATCGAATGTTCGGTACCGATAAATCGAATGTGCGGTACCGAATAATCGAATGTTCGGTAGCGATGAATCGAATGTGCGGTACCAATCAATCGAATGTGCGGCACCGATCAATCAAAAGTGAGGTACCGATCAATCGAATGTGCGCTACCGATTAATCGAATGTGCGGTATCGATGAATCAAATGTGCGGTATCGATCAATCGAATGTGCGGTACCGATAAATATAATGTACAGTACCGATTAATCGAATGTGCGGTATCGATGAATCGAATGTGCGGTATCGATGAATCGAACGTGCGGTACCGATCAATCGAATGTTCGGTATCGATAATACGAATGTTCGGTACCGATCAATCGAATGTGCCGCACCGAACGTCCGAATGTGCGGTGCCGATCAATCGAATGTGCGGTACCGAACATCCGAATATGCGGTACCGATCAATCGAATGTGCGGTACCGAATATTCGAATGTTCGAAACCGACCAATCGAATGTGCGGAACCGATCGATCGAATGTGCAGAACCGATCAATCGAATGTAACTTACCGATTAATCGAATGTTCGGAACCGACCAATCGAATGTTCGGTACCGATCAATCGAATGTGCGGTATCGATGAATCGAACGTGCGGTACCGATCAATCGAATGTGCGGTACCGATAAATCGAATGTACGGTACAGATTAATAGAATGTGCGGTTTCCATCAATTGAATGTGCGCTACCGATAAATCGAATGTGCAGTACCGATCAATCGAATGTTCGGTACCGATCAATCTAATGTTCGGTACCGATCAATAGAGTATGCGGTATCGATCAATCGAATTTCGGTACCGACCAATCGAATGTGCGGTACCGAACAATCGAATGTACGCTACCGATTAATCGAATGAGCGGTATCGATGATCGAATGTGCGGTACCGATGAATCGAATGTGCGGCACCGATGAATCGAAAGTGTGGTACCGATGAATCGAATGTGCGGTACCGATGAATCGAATGTTCGGTACCTATTTATCGAATGTGCGTTACCAATCAATCGAATGTGCGTTACCGAACAATCGAATGTGCGCTACCGATCAATCAAATGTGCGGTACCGATAAATCGAATGTTCGATACCTATCAATCGAATGTGCGGTACCGATTAATCGAACGTTCGGTACCGATGAATCGAATGTGCGGTACCTATTAATAGAATGTGCGTTACCAATCAATCAAATGTGAGTTACCTAACAATCGAATGTGCGGTACCGATTAATCGAATGAGCGGTATCGATCAATCGAATGAGCGGCACCGATGAATCGAATGTGCGGTACTGATAAATCGAATGTGCGATACCGATGAATCGAATGTGCGGTGCCGATCAATCGAATGTGCGGTATCGGTCAAAAGAATGCTCGGTACCGATGAAGCGAATGTGCGGTACCGATCATACGAATGTGCGGTACCGATCAATCGAATGGTCGGTACCGATCAATCGAATGTGCAGTAAAGATCAATCCAATATTCGGTACTTATCAATCGAATGTGCCGCACCGAACATTCGAATGTTCGGTACCGATCAATTGAGTATGCGGTATCGATCAATCGAATTTCGGTACCGATCAATCGAATGTGCCGCACCGAACATTCGAATGTTCGGTACCGATCAATTGAGTATGCGGTATCGATCAATCGAATGTTCGGTACCTATCAATCGAATGTGCGGTACCGATTAATCGAACGTTCGGTACCGATGAATCGAATGTGCGGTACCTATTAATAGAATGTGCGTTACCAATCAATCAAATGTGAGTTACCTAACAATCGAATGTGCGGTACCGATTAATCGAATGAGCGGTATCGATCAATCGAATGAGCGGCACCGATGAATCGAATGTGCGGTACTGATAAATCGAATGTGCGATACCGATGAATCGAATGTGCGGTGCCGATCAATCGAATGTGCGGTATCGGTCAAAAGAATGCTCGGTACCGATGAAGCGAATGTGCGGTACCGATCATACGAATGTGCGGTACCGATCAATCGAATGGTCGGTACCGATCAATCGAATGTGCAGTAAAGATCAATCCAATATTCGGTACTTATCAATCGAATGTGCCGCACCGAACATTCGAATGTTCGGTACCGATCAATTGAGTATGCGGTATCGATCAATCGAATTTCGGTACCGATCAATCGAATGTGCCGCACCGAACATTCGAATGTTCGGTACCGATCAATTGAGTATGCGGTATCGATCAATCGAATTTCGGTACCGATCAATCGAATGTGCGGTACCGATTAATCGAATGTGAGTTACCGAACAATCGAATGTGCGCTACCGATTAATGGAATGAGCGGTATCGATGAATCGAATGTGCAGTACCGATCAATCGAATGTGCGGTACTGATAAATCGAATGTACTGTACCGATCGATCGAATGTGCGATACCGATGAATCGAATGTGCGGTGCCGATCAATCGAATGTGCGGTATCGGTAAATCGAATATGCCGTATCGATCGATGGAATGTGCGTTGCCGATCAAAAGAATGTTCGGTACCGATGAAACGAATGTGCGGTATTGATCATACGAACGTGCGGTACCGATCAATCGAATGTGCGGTACCGAACATTCGAATGTGCAGAACCGATCAATCGAATGTAACTTACCGATCAATCGAACGTCCGGAACTGACCAATCGAATGTTCGGTACCGATCAATCGAATGTGCGGTATCGATGAATTGAATGTGCGGTACCGATCAATCGAATGTTCGGTATCGATCATACGAATGTTCGGTACCGATCAATCGAATGTGCCGCACCGAACATCCGAATGTGCGGTACCGATCAATCGAATGTGCGGTACTGAACATTCGAATGTGCGGAACCGATCGATCGAATGTGCAGAACCGATCAATCGAATGTAACTTACCGATTAATCGAATGTTCGGAACCGACCAATCGAATGTTCGGTACCGATCAATCGAATGTGCGGTATCGATGAATCGAACGTGCGGTACCGATCAATCGAATGTGCGGTACCGATAAATCGAATGTACGGTACAGATTAATAGAATGTGCGGTTTCCATCAATTGAATGTGCGCTACCGATCAATCGAATGTGCGGTACCGATCAATCGAATTTCGGTACCGATCAATCGAATGTGTGGTACCGATTAATCGAATATGCGTTACCAATCAATCGAATGTGAGTTACCGAACAATCGAATATTCGGTACCGATCAATCGAATGTGCAGTATCGATCAATCGAATGTTCGGTGCTTATCAATCGAATGTGAGTTACCGAACAATCGAATGTACGCTACCGATTAATCGAATGAGCGGTATCGATGAATCGAATGTGCGGTACCGATCAATCGAATGTGCGGCACCGATGAATCGAAAGTGTGGTACCGATCAATCGAATGTGCAGTATCGATCAATCGAATGTTCGGTACTTATCAATCGAATGTGCGGCACCGATCAATCGAATGAGCGGTATCGAAGAATCAAATGTGCAGTACCGATGAATCGAATGTGCGGTACCGATGAATCGAATGTTCGGTACCGATTTATCGAATGTGCGTTACCAATCAATCGAATGTGCAGTACCAATCAATCGAATGTGCGGTACCAATCAATCGAATGATCGGTACCGATTAATAGAATGAGCGAAACCGACCAATCGAATGTTCGGTATCGATGAATCGAATGTGCAGTAACGATGAATCGAATGTTCGGTACCGATTAATAGAATGTGAGAAACCGACCAATCGAATGTTCGGTACCGATCAAAGGAATGTGTGGTACCGATCAATCGAAAGTGTGGTATCGATGAATCGAATGTGCGCTACCGATTAATCGAATGAGCGGTATCGATGAATCGAATGTGCAGTACCGATGAATCGAGTGTGCGGTACCGATGAATCGAATGTTCGGTACCGATTTATCGAATGTGCGTTACCAATCAATCGAATGTGCGTTACCGAACAATCGAATGTGCGCTACCGATCAATCAAATGTGCGGTACCGATAAATCGAATGTTCGGTACCTATCAGTCGAATGTGCGGTACCGATTAATCGAACGTTCGGTACCGATCAATCGAATGTGCAGTACCAATCAATCGAATGTGCGGTACCAATCAATCGAATGTGTGGTACCGATCAATCGAAAGTGTGGTATCGATGAATCGAATGTGCGGTACCGATCAATCGAATGTTCGGTACCGGTCAATGGAATATGTCGTATCGATCAATCGAATGTGCGTTACCGATCAAAAGAATGTTCGGTACCGAGGAAGTCAATGTGCGGTGCCGATCAATCGAATGTGCGGTATCGGTCAAAAGAATGTTCGGTACCGATGAATCGAATGTTCGGTACCGATTTATCGAATGTGCGTTACCAATCAATCGAATGTGCAGTACCAATCAATCGAATGTGCGGTACCAATCAATCGAATGATCGGTACCGATTAATAGAATGAGCGAAACCGACCAATCGAATGTTCGGTATCGATGAATCGAATGTGCAGTAACGATGAATCGAATGTTCGGTACCGATTAATAGAATGTGAGAAACCGACCAATCGAATGTTCGGTACCGATCAATGGAATGTGTGGTACCGATCAATCGAAAGTGTGGTATCGATGAATCGAATGTGCGGCACCGATCAATCGAATGAGCGGTATCGAAGAATCAAATGTGCAGTACCGATGAATCGAATGTGCGGTACCGATGAATCGAATGTTCGGTACCGATTTATCGAATGTGCGTTACCAATCAATCGAATGTGCAGTACCAATCAATCGAATGTGCGGTACCAATCAATCGAATGATCGGTACCGATTAATAGAATGAGCGAAACCGACCAATCGAATGTTCGGTATCGATGAATCGAATGTGCAGTAACGATGAATCGAATGTTCGGTACCGATTAATAGAATGTGAGAAACCGACCAATCGAATGTTCGGTACCGATCAAAGGAATGTGTGGTACCGATCAATCGAAAGTGTGGTATCGATGAATCGAATGTGCGCTACCGATTAATCGAATGAGCGGTATCGATGAATCGAATGTGCAGTACCGATGAATCGAGTGTGCGGTACCGATGAATCGAATGTTCGGTACCGATTTATCGAATGTGCGTTACCAATCAATCGAATGTGCGTTACCGAACAATCGAATGTGCGCTACCGATCAATCAAATGTGCGGTACCGATAAATCGAATGTTCGGTACCTATCAGTCGAATGTGCGGTACCGATTAATCGAACGTTCGGTACCGATCAATCGAATGTGCAGTACCAATCAATCGAATGTGCGGTACCAATCAATCGAATGTGTGGTACCGATCAATCGAAAGTGTGGTATCGATGAATCGAATGTGCGGTACCGATCAATCGAATGTTCGGTACCGGTCAATGGAATATGTCGTATCGATCAATCGAATGTGCGTTACCGATCAAAAGAATGTTCGGTACCGAGGAAGTCAATGTGCGGTGCCGATCAATCGAATGTGCGGTATCGGTCAAAAGAATGTTCGGTACCGATGAATCGAATGTTCGGTACCGATTTATCGAATGTGCGTTACCAATCAATCGAATGTGCAGTACCAATCAATCGAATGTGCGGTACCAATCAATCGAATGATCGGTACCGATTAATAGAATGAGCGAAACCGACCAATCGAATGTTCGGTATCGATGAATCGAATGTGCAGTAACGATGAATCGAATGTTCGGTACCGATTAATAGAATGTGAGAAACCGACCAATCGAATGTTCGGTACCGATCAATGGAATGTGTGGTACCGATCAATCGAAAGTGTGGTATCGATGAATCGAATGTGCGCTACCGATTAATCGAATGAGCGGTATCGATGAATCGAATGTGCAGTACCGATGAATCGAGTGTGCGGTACCGATGAATCGAATGTTCGGTACCGATTTATCGAATGTGCGTTACCAATCAATCGAATGTGCGTTACCGAACAATCGAATGTGCGCTACCGATCAATCAAATGTGCGGTACCGATAAATCGAATGTTCGGTACCTATCAGTCGAATGTGCGGTACCGATTAATCGAACGTTCGGTACCGATCAATCGAATGTGCAGTACCAATCAATCGAATGTGCGGTACCAATCAATCGAATGTGTGGTACCGATCAATCGAAAGTGTGGTATCGATGAATCGAATGTGCGGTACCGATCAATCGAATGTTCGGTACCGGTCAATGGAATATGTCGTATCGATCAATCGAATGTGCGTTACCGATCAAAAGAATGTTCGGTACCGAGGAAGTCAATGTGCGGTGCCGATCAATCGAATGTGCGGTATCGGTCAAAAGAATGTTCGGTACCGATGAAGCGAATGTGCGGTACCGATCATACGAATGTGCGGTACCGATCAATCGAATGGTCGGTACCGATCAATCGAATGTGCAGTAAAGATCAATCCAATATTCGGTACTTATCAATCGAATGTGCCGCACCGAACATTCGAATGTTCGGTACCGATCAATTGAGTATGCGGTATCGATCAATCGAATTTCGGTACCGATCAATCGAATGTGCCGCACCGAACATTCGAATGTTCGGTACCGATCAATTGAGTATGCGGTATCGATCAATCGAATTTCGGTACCGATCAATCGAATGTGCGGTACCGATTAATCGAATGTGCGTTACCAATCAATCGAATGTGAGTTACCGAACAATCGAATGTGCGCTACCGATTAATGGAATGAGCGGTATCGATGAATCGAATGTGCAGTACCGATCAATCGAATGTGCGGTACTGATAAATCGAATGTACTGTACCGATCGATCGAATGTGCGATACCGATGAATCGAATGTGCGGTGCCGATCAATCGAATGTGCGGTATCGGTAAATCGAATATGCCGTATCGATCGATGGAATGTGCGTTGCCGATCAAAAGAATGTTCGGTACCGATGAAACGAATGTGCGGTATTGATCATACGAACGTGCGGTACCGATCAATCGAATGTGCGGTACCGAACATTCGAATGTGCAGAACCGATCAATCGAATGTAACTTACCGATCAATCGAACGTCCGGAACTGACCAATCGAATGTTCGGTACCGATCAATCGAATGTGCGGTATCGATGAATTGAATGTGCGGTACCGATCAATCGAATGTTCGGTATCGATCATACGAATGTGCGGTACCGAACATTCGAATGTGCAGAACCGATCAATCGAATGTAACTTACCGATCAATCGAACGTCCGGAACTGACCAATCGAATGTTCGGTACCGATCAATCGAATGTGCGGTATCGATGAATTGAATGTGCGGTACCCATCAATCGAATGTTCGGTATCGATCATACGAATGTTCGGTACCGATCAATCGAATGTGCCGCACCGAACATCCGAATGTGCGGTACCGATCAATCGAATGTGCGGTACTGAACATTCGAATGTGCGGAACCGATCGATCGAATGTGCAGAACCGATCAATCGAATGTAACTTACCGATTAATCGAATGTTCGGAACCGACCAATCGAATGTTCGGTACCGATCAATCGAATGTGCGGTATCGATGAATCGAACGTGCGGTACCGATCAATCGAATGTGCGGTACCGATAAATCGAATGTACGGTACAGATTAATAGAATGTGCGGTTTCCATCAATTGAATGTGCGCTACCGATAAATCGAATGTGCGGTACCGATCAATCGAATGTTCGGTACCGATCAATCTAATGTTCGGTTCCGATCAATTGAGTATGCGGTATCGATCAATCGAATTTCGGTACCGATCAATCGAATGTGTGGTACCGATTAATCGAATATGCGTTACCAATCAATCGAATGTGAGTTACCGAACAATCGAATATTCGGTACCGATCAATCGAATGTGCAGTATCGATCAATCGAATGTTCGGTGCTTATCAATCGAATGTGAGTTACCGAACAATCGAATGTACGCTACCGATGAATCGAATGTGCGGTACCGATGAATCGAATGTTCGGTACCGATTTATCGAATGTGCGTTACCAATCAATCGAATGTGCGTTACCGAACAATCGAATGTGCGCTACCGATCAATCAAATGTGCGGTACCGATAAATCGAATGTTCGGTACCTATCAATCGAATGTGCGGTACCGATTAATGGAACGTTCGGTACCGATCAATCGAATGTGCAGTACCAATCAATCGAATGTGCGGTACCAATCAATCGAATGATCGGTACCGATTAATAGAATGAGCGAAACCGACCAATCGAATGTTCGGTATCGATGAATCGAATGTGCAGTAACGATGAATCGAATGTTCGGTACCGATTAATAGAATGTGAGAAACCGACCAATCGAATGTTCGGTACCGATCAATGGAATGTGTGGTACCGATCAATCGAAAGTGTGGTATCGATGAATCGAATGTGCGCTACCGATTAATCGAATGAGCGGTATCGATGAATCGAATGTGCAGTACCGATGAATCGAGTGTGCGGTACCGATGAATCGAATGTTCGGTACCGATTTATCGAATGTGCGTTACCAATCAATCGAATGTGCGTTACCGAACAATCGAATGTGCGCTACCGATCAATCAAATGTGCGGTACCGATAAATCGAATGTTCGGTACCTATCAGTCGAATGTGCGGTACCGATTAATCGAACGTTCGGTACCGATCAATCGAATGTGCAGTACCAATCAATCGAATGTGCGGTACCAATCAATCGAATGTGTGGTACCGATCAATCGAAAGTGTGGTATCGATGAATCGAATGTGCGGTACCGATCAATCGAATGTTCGGTACCGGTCAATGGAATATGTCGTATCGATCAATCGAATGTGCGTTACCGATCAAAAGAATGTTCGGTACCGAGGAAGTCAATGTGCGGTACCGATCAATCGAATGTGCGGTATCGATGAATCGAATGTGCTGTACCGATCAATCGAATGTGTGGTAACGATCAATCGAAAGTGTGGTATCGATGAATCGAATGTGCGCTACCGATTAATCGAATGAGCGGTATCGATGAATCGAATGTGCAGTACCGATGAATCGAGTGTGCGGTACCGATGAATCGAATGTTCGGTACCGATTAATCGAATGTGCGGTACCGATGAATCGAATGTTCGGTACCGATCAATCGAATGTGCGTTACCGATCAAAAGAATATTCGGTACCGATGAAGTCAATGTGCGGTATTGATCATACGAATGTGCGGTACCGATCAATCGAATGTGCGGTACCGAACATTCGAATGTGCAGAACCGATCAATCGAATGTGCGGAACCGATCGATCGAATGTGCAGAACCGATCAATCGAATATAACTTACCGATCAATCGAATGTTCGGAACCGACGAATCGAATGTTCGGTACCGATCAATCGGATGTGCGGTATCGATCAATCGAATGTGCGGTATCGATCAATCGAATGATCGGTACAGTATAATCGAATGTGCGTTACCAATCAATCGAATGTTCGGTACCTATCAATCGAATGTTCGGTACCGATCAATCGAATGTTCGGTACCGATCAATCGAATGTGCGGTACCGGTCAATGTAATATGTCGTATCGATCGATCGAATGTGCGTTACCGATCAAAAGAGTGTTCGGTACCGATGAAGCGAATGTGCGGTATCGATCATACGAATGTTCGGTACCGATCAATCGAATGTGCCGCACCGAACATCCGAATGTGCGGTAACGATAAATCGAATGTACGGTACCGATTAATCGAATGTGCGGTTTCCATCAATTGAATGTGCGTTACCGATGAATCGAATGTTCGGTACCGATTTATCGAATGTGCGTTACCAATCAATCGAATGTGCAGTACCAATCAATCGAATGTGCGGTACCAATCAATCGAATGATCGGTACCGATTAATAGAATGAGCGAAACCGACCAATCGAATGTTCGGTATCGATGAATCGAATGTGCAGTAACGATGAATCGAATGTTCGGTACCGATTAATAGAATGTGAGAAACCGACCAATCGAATGTTCGGTACCGATCAATGGAATGTGTGGTACCGATCAATCGAAAGTGTGGTATCGATGAATCGAATGTGCGCTACCGATTAATCGAATGAGCGGTATCGATGAATCGAATGTGCAGTACCGATGAATCGAGTGTGCGGTACCGATGAATCGAATGTTCGGTACCGATTTATCGAATGTGCGTTACCAATCAATCGAATGTGCGTTACCGAACAATCGAATGTGCGCTACCGATCAATCAAATGTGCGGTACCGATAAATCGAATGTTCGGTACCTATCAGTCGAATGTGCGGTACCGATTAATCGAACGTTCGGTACCGATCAATCGAATGTGCAGTACCAATCAATCGAATGTGCGGTACCAATCAATCGAATGTGTGGTACCGATCAATCGAAAGTGTGGTATCGATGAATCGAATGTGCGGTACCGATCAATCGAATGTTCGGTACCGGTCAATGGAATATGTCGTATCGATCAATCGAATGTGCGTTACCGATCAAAAGAATGTTCGGTACCGAGGAAGTCAATGTGCGGTGCCGATCAATCGAATGTGCGGTATCGGTCAAAAGAATGTTCGGTACCGATGAAGCGAATGTGCGGTACCGATCATACGAATGTGCGGTACCGATCAATCGAATGGTCGGTACCGATCAATCGAATGTGCAGTAAAGATCAATCCAATATTCGGTACTTATCAATCGAATGTGCCGCACCGAACATTCGAATGTTCGGTACCGATCAATTGAGTATGCGGTATCGATCAATCGAATTTCGGTACCGATCAATCGAATGTGCCGCACCGAACATTCGAATGTTCGGTACCGATCAATTGAGTATGCGGTATCGATCAATCGAATTTCGGTACCGATCAATCGAATGTGCGGTACCGATTAATCGAATGTGCGTTACCAATCAATCGAATGTGAGTTACCGAACAATCGAATGTGCGCTACCGATTAATGGAATGAGCGGTATCGATGAATCGAATGTGCAGTACCGATCAATCGAATGTGCGGTACTGATAAATCGAATGTACTGTACCGATCGATCGAATGTGCGATACCGATGAATCGAATGTGCGGTGCCGATCAATCGAATGTGCGGTATCGGTAAATCGAATATGCCGTATCGATCGATGGAATGTGCGTTGCCGATCAAAAGAATGTTCGGTACCGATGAAACGAATGTGCGGTATTGATCATACGAACGTGCGGTACCGATCAATCGAATGTGCGGTACCGAACATTCGAATGTGCAGAACCGATCAATCGAATGTAACTTACCGATCAATCGAACGTCCGGAACTGACCAATCGAATGTTCGGTACCGATCAATCGAATGTGCGGTATCGATGAATTGAATGTGCGGTACCGATCAATCGAATGTTCGGTATCGATCATACGAATGTGCGGTACCGAACATTCGAATGTGCAGAACCGATCAATCGAATGTAACTTACCGATCAATCGAACGTCCGGAACTGACCAATCGAATGTTCGGTACCGATCAATCGAATGTGCGGTATCGATGAATTGAATGTGCGGTACCCATCAATCGAATGTTCGGTATCGATCATACGAATGTTCGGTACCGATCAATCGAATGTGCCGCACCGAACATCCGAATGTGCGGTACCGATCAATCGAATGTGCGGTACTGAACATTCGAATGTGCGGAACCGATCGATCGAATGTGCAGAACCGATCAATCGAATGTAACTTACCGATTAATCGAATGTTCGGAACCGACCAATCGAATGTTCGGTACCGATCAATCGAATGTGCGGTATCGATGAATCGAACGTGCGGTACCGATCAATCGAATGTGCGGTACCGATAAATCGAATGTACGGTACAGATTAATAGAATGTGCGGTTTCCATCAATTGAATGTGCGCTACCGATAAATCGAATGTGCGGTACCGATCAATCGAATGTTCGGTACCGATCAATCTAATGTTCGGTTCCGATCAATTGAGTATGCGGTATCGATCAATCGAATTTCGGTACCGATCAATCGAATGTGTGGTACCGATTAATCGAATATGCGTTACCAATCAATCGAATGTGAGTTACCGAACAATCGAATATTCGGTACCGATCAATCGAATGTGCAGTATCGATCAATCGAATGTTCGGTGCTTATCAATCGAATGTGAGTTACCGAACAATCGAATGTACGCTACCGATGAATCGAATGTGCGGTACCGATGAATCGAATGTTCGGTACCGATTTATCGAATGTGCGTTACCAATCAATCGAATGTGCGTTACCGAACAATCGAATGTGCGCTACCGATCAATCAAATGTGCGGTACCGATAAATCGAATGTTCGGTACCTATCAATCGAATGTGCGGTACCGATTAATGGAACGTTCGGTACCGATCAATCGAATGTGCAGTACCAATCAATCGAATGTGCGGTACCAATCAATCGAATGATCGGTACCGATTAATAGAATGAGCGAAACCGACCAATCGAATGTTCGGTATCGATGAATCGAATGTGCAGTAACGATGAATCGAATGTTCGGTACCGATTAATAGAATGTGAGAAACCGACCAATCGAATGTTCGGTACCGATCAATGGAATGTGTGGTACCGATCAATCGAAAGTGTGGTATCGATGAATCGAATGTGCGCTACCGATTAATCGAATGAGCGGTATCGATGAATCGAATGTGCAGTACCGATGAATCGAGTGTGCGGTACCGATGAATCGAATGTTCGGTACCGATTTATCGAATGTGCGTTACCAATCAATCGAATGTGCGTTACCGAACAATCGAATGTGCGCTACCGATCAATCAAATGTGCGGTACCGATAAATCGAATGTTCGGTACCTATCAGTCGAATGTGCGGTACCGATTAATCGAACGTTCGGTACCGATCAATCGAATGTGCAGTACCAATCAATCGAATGTGCGGTACCAATCAATCGAATGTGTGGTACCGATCAATCGAAAGTGTGGTATCGATGAATCGAATGTGCGGTACCGATCAATCGAATGTTCGGTACCGGTCAATGGAATATGTCGTATCGATCAATCGAATGTGCGTTACCGATCAAAAGAATGTTCGGTACCGAGGAAGTCAATGTGCGGTACCGATCAATCGAATGTGCGGTATCGATGAATCGAATGTGCTGTACCGATCAATCGAATGTGTGGTAACGATCAATCGAAAGTGTGGTATCGATGAATCGAATGTGCGCTACCGATTAATCGAATGAGCGGTATCGATGAATCGAATGTGCAGTACCGATGAATCGAGTGTGCGGTACCGATGAATCGAATGTTCGGTACCGATTAATCGAATGTGCGGTACCGATGAATCGAATGTTCGGTACCGATCAATCGAATGTGCGGTACCGATCAATCGAATGTGCGTTACCGATCAAAAGAATATTCGGTACCGATGAAGTCAATGTGCGGTATTGATCATACGAATGTGCGGTACCGATCAATCGAATGTGCGGTACCGAACATTCGAATGTGCAGAACCGATCAATCGAATGTGCGGAACCGATCGATCGAATGTGCAGAACCGATCAATCGAATATAACTTACCGATCAATCGAATGTTCGGAACCGACGAATCGAATGTTCGGTACCGATCAATCGGATGTGCGGTATCGATCAATCGAATGTGCGGTATCGATCAATCGAATGATCGGTACAGTATAATCGAATGTGCGTTACCAATCAATCGAATGTTCGGTACCTATCAATCGAATGTTCGGTACCGATCAATCGAATGTTCGGTACCGATCAATCGAATGTGCGGTACCGGTCAATGTAATATGTCGTATCGATCGATCGAATGTGCGTTACCGATCAAAAGAGTGTTCGGTACCGATGAAGCGAATGTGCGGTATCGATCATACGAATGTTCGGTACCGATCAATCGAATGTGCCGCACCGAACATCCGAATGTGCGGTAACGATAAATCGAATGTACGGTACCGATTAATCGAATGTGCGGTTTCCATCAATTGAATGTGCGTTACCGATAAATCGAATGTGCGGTACCGATCAATTGAATATGCGGTACCGATCAATCGAATGTTCGGTACCGATAAATCGAATGTGCGGTACCGAATAATCGAATGTTCGGTAGCGATGAATCGAATGTGCGGTACCAATCAATCGAATGTGCGGCACCGATCAATCAAAAGTGAGGTACCGATCAATCGAATGTGCGCTACCGATTAATCGAATGTGCGGTATCGATGAATCAAATGTGCGGTATCGATCAATCGAATGTGCGGTACCGATAAATATAATGTACAGTACCGATTAATCGAATGTGCGGTATCGATCAATCGAATGTGCGTTACCGATACATCAAAGGTGCGATACCGATCAATTGAATGTTCGGTACCTATCAATGGAATGTGCGGTACCGATCAATCGAATGTTCGGTACCGATCAAATGAATGTGCGGTACCGATCAATTGAATGTGCGGTACCGGTCAATGGAATATGTCGTATCGATCTGTCGAATATGCGTTACCAATCAAAAGAATGTTCGGTACCGTTGAAGCCAATGTGCGGCATCGATCATCCGAATGTGCGGTACCGATCAATCGAATGTGCGGTACCGAACATTTCAATGTTCGAAACCGACCAATCGAATGTGCGGAACCGATCGATCGAATGTGCAGAGCCGATCGATCGAATGTGCAGAGCCGATCAATCGAATATAACTTACCGATCAATCGAATGTCGAGAACCGACCAATCGAATGTTCGGTACCGATCAATCGAATGTGCGGTATCGATCAATCGAATGTACGGTACCGATCAATCGAATGTGCGGTACCGATAAATGGAAAGTGCGGTACCGATTAATCGAATGTGCGGCTTCGATCAATTGAATGTGCGTTACCGATCAATCGAATGTTCGGTACCGATCAATCGAATGTGCAGTAAAGATCAATCCAATGTTCGGTACCTATCAATCGAATGTGCCGCACCGAACATTCGAATGTTCGGTACCGATCAATTGAGTATGCGGTACCGATCAATCGAATGTGCGGTACCGAACATTCGAATGTGCAGAACCGATCAATCGAATGTGCGGAACCGATCGATCGAATGTGCAGAACCGATCAATCGAATGTAACTTACCGATCAATCGAATGTTCGGAACCGACGAATCGAATGTTCGGTACCGATCAATCGGATGTGCGATATCGATCAATCGAATGTGCGGTACCGATCAATCGAATGATCGGTACAGTATAATCGAATGTGCGTTACCAATCAATCGAATGTTCGGTACCTATCAATCGAATGTGCAGTAAAGATCAATCCAATATTCGGTACTTATCAATCGAATGTGCCGCACCGAACATTCGAATGTTCGGTACCGATCAATTGAGTATGCGGTATCGATCAATCGAATTTCGGTACCGATCAATCGAATGTGCCGCACCGAACATTCGAATGTTCGGTACCGATCAATTGAGTATGCGGTATCGATCAATCGAATTTCGGTACCGATCAATCGAATGTGCGGTACCGATTAATCGAATGTGAGTTACCGAACAATCGAATGTGCGCTACCGATTAATGGAATGAGCGGTATCGATGAATCGAATGTGCAGTACCGATGAATCGAATGTGCGGTACTGATAAATCGAATGTACTGTACCGATCGATCGAATGTGCGATACCGATGAATCGAATGTGCGGTGCCGATCAATCGAATGTGCGGTATCGGTAAATCGAATATGCCGTATCGATCGATGGAATGTGCGTTGCCGATCAAAAGAATGTTCGGTACCGATGAAACGAATGTGCGGTATTGATCATACGAACGTGCGGTACCGATCAATCGAATGTGCGGTACCGATCAATCGAATGTGCGTTACCGATCAAAAGAATATTCGGTACCGATGAAGTCAATGTGCGGTATTGATCATACGAATGTGCGGTACCGATCAATCGAATGTGCGGTACCGAACATTCGAATGTGCAGAACCGATCAATCGAATGTGCGGAACCGATCGATCGAATGTGCAGAACCGATCAATCGAATATAACTTACCGATCAATCGAATGTTCGGAACCGACGAATCGAATGTTCGGTACCGATCAATCGGATGTGCGGTATCGATCAATCGAATGTGCGGTATCGATCAATCGAATGATCGGTACAGTATAATCGAATGTGCGTTACCAATCAATCGAATGTTCGGTACCTATCAATCGAATGTTCGGTACCGATCAATCGAATGTTCGGTACCGATCAATCGAATGTGCGGTACCGGTCAATGTAATATGTCGTATCGATCGATCGAATGTGCGTTACCGATCAAAAGAGTGTTCGGTACCGATGAAGCGAATGTGCCGCACCGAACATCCGAATGTGCGGTAACGATAAATCGAATGTACGGTACCGATTAATCGAATGTGCGGTTTCCATCAATCGAATGTGCGTTACCGATAAATCGAATGTGCGGTACCGATCAATGGAATATGCGGTACCGATCAATCGAATGTTCGGTACCTATAAATCGAATGTGCGGTACCGAATAATCGAATGTTCGGTAGCGATGAATCGAATGTGCGGTACCAATCAATCGAATGTGCGGCACCGATCAATCAAAAGTGAGGTACCGATCAATCGAATGTGCGCTACCGATTAATCAAATGTGCGGTATCGATGAATCAAATGTGCGGTATCGATCAATCGAATGTGCGGTACCGATAAATATAATGTACAGTAACGATTAATCGAATGTGCGGTATCGATCAATCGAATGTGCGTTACCGATACATCAAAGGTGCGATACCGATCAATTGAATGTTCGGTACCTATCAATGGAATGTGCGGTACCGATCAATCGAATGTTCGGTACCGATCAAATGAATGTGCGGTACCGATCAATTGAATGTGCGGTACCGGTCAATGGAATATGTCGTATCGATCTGTCGAATATGCGTTACCAATCAAAAGAATGTTCGGTACCGTTGAAGCCAATGTGCGGCATCGATCATCCGAATGTGCGGTACCGATCAATCGAATGTGCGGTACCGAACATTTCAATGTTCGAAACCGACCAATCGAATGTGCGGAACCGATCGATCGAATGTGCAGAGCCGATCGATCGAATGTGCAGAGCCGATCAATCGAATATAACTTACCGATCAATCGAATGTCGAGAACCGACCAATCGAATGTTCGGTACCGATCAATCGAATGTGCGGTATCGATCAATCGAATGTACGGTACCGATCAATCGAATGTGCGGTACCGATAAATGGAAAGTGCGGTACCGATTAATCGAATGTGCGGCTTCGATCAATTGAATGTGCGTTACCGATCAATCGAATGTTCGGTACCGATCAATCGAATGTGCAGTAAAGATCAATCCAATGTTCGGTACCTATCAATCGAATGTGCCGCACCGAACATTCGAATGTTCGGTACCGATCAATTGAGTATGCGGTACCGATCAATCGAATGTGCGGTACCGAACATTCGAATGTGCAGAACCGATCAATCGAATGTGCGGAACCGATCGATCGAATGTGCAGAACCGATCAATCGAATGTAACTTACCGATCAATCGAATGTTCGGAACCGACGAATCGAATGTTCGGTACCGATCAATCGGATGTGCGATATCGATCAATCGAATGTGCGGTACCGATCAATCGAATGATCGGTACAGTATAATCGAATGTGCGTTACCAATCAATCGAATGTTCGGTACCTATCAATCGAATGTGCAGTAAAGATCAATCCAATATTCGGTACTTATCAATCGAATGTGCCGCACCGAACATTCGAATGTTCGGTACCGATCAATTGAGTATGCGGTATCGATCAATCGAATTTCGGTACCGATCAATCGAATGTGCCGCACCGAACATTCGAATGTTCGGTACCGATCAATTGAGTATGCGGTATCGATCAATCGAATTTCGGTACCGATCAATCGAATGTGCGGTACCGATTAATCGAATGTGAGTTACCGAACAATCGAATGTGCGCTACCGATTAATGGAATGAGCGGTATCGATGAATCGAATGTGCAGTACCGATGAATCGAATGTGCGGTACTGATAAATCGAATGTACTGTACCGATCGATCGAATGTGCGATACCGATGAATCGAATGTGCGGTGCCGATCAATCGAATGTGCGGTATCGGTAAATCGAATATGCCGTATCGATCGATGGAATGTGCGTTGCCGATCAAAAGAATGTTCGGTACCGATGAAACGAATGTGCGGTATTGATCATACGAACGTGCGGTACCGATCAATCGAATGTGCGGTACCGAACATTCGAATGTGCAGAACCGATCAATCGAATGTAACTTACCGATCAATCGAACGTCCGGAACTGACCAATCGAATGTTCGGTACCGATCAATCGAATGTGCGGTATCGATGAATTGAATGTGCGGTACCGATCAATCGAATGTTCGGTATCGATCATACGAATGTTCGGTACCGATCAATCGAATGTGCCGCACCGAACATCCGAATGTGCGGTACCGATCAATCGAATGTGCGGTACTGAACATTCGAATGTGCGGAACCGATCGATCGAATGTGCAGAACCGATCAATCGAATGTAACTTACCGATTAATCGAATGTTCGGAACCGACCAATCGAATGTTCGGTACCGATCAATCGAATGTGCGGTATCGATGAATCGAACGTGCGGTACCGATCAATCGAATGTGCGGTACCGATAAATCGAATGTACGGTACAGATTAATAGAATGTGCGGTTTCCATCAATTGAATGTGCGCTACCGATAAATCGAATGTGCGGTACCGATCAATCGAATGTGCGGTACCGATCAATCGAATTTCGGTACCGATCAATCGAATGTGTGGTACCGATTAATCGAATATGCGTTACCAATCAATCGAATGTGAGTTACCGAACAATCGAATATTCGGTACCGATCAATCGAATGTGCAGTATCGATCAATCGAATGTTCGGTGCTTATCAATCGAATGTGAGTTACCGAACAATCGAATGTACGCTACCGATTAATCGAATGAGCGGTATCGATGAATCGAATGTGCGGTACCGATCAATCGAATGTGCGGCACCGATGAATCGAAAGTGTGGTACCGATCAATCGAATGTGCAGTATCGATCAATCGAATGTTCGGTACTTATCAATCGAATGTGCGGCACCGATCAATCGAATGAGCGGTATCGAAGAATCAAATGTGCAGTACCGATGAATCGAATGTGCGGTACCGATGAATCGAATGTTCGGTACCGATTTATCGAATGTGCGTTACCAATCAATCGAATGTGCAGTACCAATCAATCGAATGTGCGGTACCAATCAATCGAATGATCGGTACCGATTAATAGAATGAGCGAAACCGACCAATCGAATGTTCGGTATCGATGAATCGAATGTGCAGTAACGATGAATCGAATGTTCGATACCGATTAATAGAATGTGAGAAACCGACCAATCGAATGTTCGGTACCGATCAATGGAATGTGTGGTACCGATCAATCGAAAGTGTGGTATCGATGAATCGAATGTGCACTACCGATTAATCGAATGAGCGGTATCGATGAATCGAATGTGCAGTACCGATGAATCGAGTGTGCGGTACCGATGAATCGAATGTTCGGTACCGATTTATCGAATGTGCGTTACCAATCAATCGAATGTGCGTTACCGAACAATCGAATGTGCGCTACCGATCAATCAAATGTGCGGTACCGATAAATCGAATGTTCGGTACCTATCAGTCGAATGTGCGGTACCGATTAATCGAACGTTCGGTACCGATCAATCGAATGTGCAGTACCAATCAATCGAATGTGCGGTACCAATCAATCGAATGTGTGGTACCGATCAATCGAAAGTGTGGTATCGATGAATCGAATGTGCGGTACCGATCAATCGAATGTTCGGTACCGGTCAATGGAATATGTCGTATCGATCAATCGAATGTGCGTTACCGATCAAAAGAATGTTCGGTACCGAGGAAGTCAATGTGCGGTACCGATCATACGAATGTGCGGTACCGATCAATCGAATGGTCGGTACCGATCAATCGAATGTGCAGTAAAGATCAATCCAATATTCGGTACTTATCAATCGAATGTGCCGCACCGAACATTCGAATGTTCGGTACCGATCAATTGAGTATGCGGTATCGATCAATCGAATTTCGGTACCGATCAATCGAATGTGCCGCACCGAACATTCGAATGTTCGGTTCCGATCAATTGAGTATGCGGTATCGATCAATCGAATTTCGGTACCTATCAATCGAATGTGAGTTACCGAACAATCGAATGTGCGCTACCGATTAATGGAATGAGCGGTATCGATGAATCGAATGTGCAGTACCGATCAATCGAATGTGCGGTACTGATAAATCGAATGTACTGTACCGATCGATCGAATGTGCGATACCGATGAATCGAATGTGCGGTGCCGATCAATCGAATGTGCGGTATCGGTAAATCGAATATGCCGTATCGATCGATGGAATGTGCGTTGCCGATCAAAAGAATGTTCGGTACCGATGAAACGAATGTGCGGTATTGATCATACGAACGTGCGGTACCGATCAATCGAATGTGCGGTAACGAACATTCGAATGTGCAGAACCGATCAATCGAATGTAACTTACCGATCAATCGAACGTCCGGAACTGACCAATCGAATGTTCGGTACCGATCAATCGAATGTGCGGTATCGATGAATTGAATGTGCGGTACCGATCAATCGAATGTTCGGTATCGATCATACGAATGTTCGGTACCGATCAATCGAATGTGCCGCACCGAACATCCGAATGTGCGGTACCGATCAATCGAATGTGCGGTACTGAACATTCGAATGTGCGGAACCGATCGATCGAATGTGCAGAACCGATCAATCGAATGTAACTTACCGATTAATCGAATGTTCGGAACCGACCAATCGAATGTTCGGTACCGATCAATCGAATGTGCGGTATCGATGAATCGAACGTGCGGTACCGATCAATCGAATGTGCGGTACCGATAAATCGAATGTACGGTACAGATTAATAGAATGTGCGGTTTCCATCAATTGAATGTGCGCTACCGATAAATCGAATGTGCGGTACCGATCAATCGAATGTTCGGTACCGATCAATCTAATGTTCGGTTCCGATCAATTGAGTATGCGGTATCGATCAATCGAATTTCGGTACCGATCAATCGAATGTGTGGTACCGATTAATCGAATATGCGTTACCAATCAATCGAATGTGAGTTACCGAACAATCGAATATTCGGTACCGATCAATCGAATGTGCAGTATCGATCAATCGAATGTTCGGTGCTTATCAATCGAATGTGAGTTACCGAACAATCGAATGTACGCTACCGATTAATCGAATGAGCGGTATCGATGAATCGAATGTGCGGTACCCATCAATCGAATGTGCGGCACCGATGAATCGAAAGTGTGGTACCGATCAATCGAATGTGCAGTATCGATCAATCGAATGTTCGGTACTTATCAATCGAATGTGCGGCACCGATCAATCGATTGTACGCTACCGATTAATCGAATGAGCGGTATCGATGAATCGAATGTTCGGAACCGACGAATCGAATGTTCGGTACCGATCAATCGGATGTGCGATATCGATCAATCGAATGTGCGGTACCGATCAATCGAATGATCGGTACAGTATAATCGAATGTGCGTTACCAATCAATCGAATGTTCGGTACCTATCAATCGAATGTTCGGTACCGATCAATCGAATATTCGGTACCGATCAATCGAATGTGCGGTACCGGTCAATGTAATATGTCGTATCGATCAATCGAATGTGCGTTACCGATCAAAAGAGTGTTCGGTACCGATGAAGCGAATGTGCAGTATCGATCATACGAATGTTCGGTACCGATCAATCGAATGTGCAGTACCGATCAATCGAATGTGCGGTACCGATCAATCGAATGTGCGGTATCGATCAATCGAATGAGCGGTACCGATAAATCGATTGTGCGGTGCCGTTAAACCTAAATGTGCGTTGCCGATCAATCGAATATGCTGTACCGATCAATCGAATGTGCTGTACCGATCAATCGATTGAGCGGTACCGATCAATCGAATGTGCGGTACCGATCAATCGAATGTGCGGTTCCAATTAATCGAATGTGCGGTTCTGATTAATCGAATGTGCGGTACCGATCAATCGAATGTGTGGTACCGATCAATCGAATGTGCGGTACCGATAAATCGATTGTACGGTGCTGTTAAACATAATGTTCGTTGCCGATCAATCTAATGTGCGGTACCGATCAATCGAATGTGCGGTTCCAATTAATCGAATGTGCGGTTCCGATTAATCGAATGTGCGGTACCGATCAATCGAATGTGTGGTACCGATCAATCGAATGTTCGGTACCGATCAATCGATTGTGCGGTACAGTTAAATTGAATGTGCGTTGCCGATTAATCGATTATACTTTACCGATCAATCGAATGTGTGGTACCGATCAATCGAATGTGCATTGCCAATCAATCAAATGTGCGGTACCGATAAATCGATTGTGCGTTGCCTATAAATCGAATGTGCGGTACCGATCAATCGAATGAGCGGTACCGATCAATCGAATGTGCGTTACCGATCAATCGAATGTGCGGTATCGATAAATCGAATGTGCGGTGTATTTAAATAAAATTATCTGTACCGATAAATCGAAGGTGCGGTACCGATCAATCGAATGTGCGGTATCGATTAATCGATTGTGCGGTACGGATAAATCGAATGTGCGTTCCCCATCAATCGAATGTGCGGTACCGATAAATCGAATGTGCGTTGCCGATAAATCGAATGTGCGGTAACGATAATTCGAATGTGCGGCACCGATCAATCGAACGTGCGTTCTCGATTAATCGATTATGCTTTACCGATCAATTGAATGTGCTTTACCGATCAATCGAATGTGCGTTACCGATCAATCGAATGTGCGGTACATTTAAATCGAATGTGCGGTACCGTTAAATCGAATGTTCGGTGCCGATAAATCGATTATGCTTTACCAATCAATCGAATGTGCGTTGCCGATCAATCGAATGTGCGGTACCGATAAATCGAATGTGCGTTGCCGATAAATCGAATGTGCGGTACCGATCAATCGAATGTGCGGTACCGATCAATCGAATGTGCTATGCCGATAAATTGAATGTGCGTTACCGATCAATCGCATGTGCGGTACCAATGAATCGATTGTGCTGTACCGATCAATCGATTCTGCGGTACCGATCATTCGAATGTGCGGTACCGATCGATCGAATGTGCGTTTCCGATAAATCGAATGTGCGGTACCGATCAATCGAATGTGCTGTACCGATAAATCGAATGTGCGGTACCGATCAATCGAATGTGCGGTACCGATGAATCGAATGTGCGGTACCGATAAATAGAATACGCGGTACATTTAAATAGAATGTGCGGTACCGATTAATCGATTATGCTTTACCGATCAATAGAATGTGTGGTACCGATTAATCGAATGTGCTATGCCGATAAATCGAATGTGCGTTACCGATCAATGGAATGTGCTTTGCCATTTAATCGATTTTGCTTTACCGATCAATCGAAAGTGTGGTATCGATAAATCGAATGTGCGTTGCCGATAAATCGAATGTGCGGTACCGATAAATCGAAGGTGCGGTACCGATCAATCGAATGTGCGGTATCGATTAATCGATTGTGCGGTACGGATAAATCGAATGTGCGTTCCCCATCAATCGAATGTGCGGTACCGATAAATCGAATGTGCGTTGCCGATAAATCGAATGTGCGGTAACGATAATTCGAATGTGCGGCACCGATCAATCGAACGTGCGTTCTCGATTAATCGATTATGCTTTACCGATCAATTGAATGTGCTTTACCGATCAATCGAATGTGCGTTACCGATCAATCGAATGTGCGGTACATTTAAATCGAATGTGCGGTACCGTTAAATCGAATGTTCGGTGCCGATAAATCGATTATGCTTTACCAATCAATCGAATGTGCGTTGCCGATCAATCGAATGTGCGGTACCGATAAATCGAATGTGCGTTGCCGATAAATCGAATGTGCGGTACCGATCAATCGAATGTGCGGTACCGATCAATCGAATGTGCTGTGCCGATAAATCGAATGTGTGGTACCGATTAATCGAATATGCGTTACCAATCAATCGAATGTGAGTTACCGAACAATCGAATATTCGGTACCGATCAATCGAATGTGCAGTATCGATCAATCGAATGTTCGGTGCTTATCAATCGAATGTGAGTTACCGAACAATCGAATGTACGCTACCGATTAATCGAATGAGCGGTATCGATGAATCGAATGTGCGGTACCGATCAATCGAATGTGCGGCACCGATGAATCGAAAGTGTGGTACCGATCAATCGAATGTGCAGTATCGATCAATCGAATGTTCGGTACTTATCAATCGAATGTGCGGCACCGATCAATCGAATGAGCGGTATCGAAGAATCAAATGTGCAGTACCGATGAATCGAATGTGCGGTACCGATGAATCGAATGTTCGGTACCGATTTATCGAATGTGCGTTACCAATCAATCGAATGTGCAGTACCAATCAATCGAATGTGCGGTACCAATCAATCGAATGATCGGTACCGATTAATAGAATGAGCGAAACCGACCAATCGAATGTTCGGTATCGATGAATCGAATGTGCAGTAACGATGAATCGAATGTTCGATACCGATTAATAGAATGTGAGAAACCGACCAATCGAATGGTCGGTACCGATCAATGGAATGTGTGGTACCGATCAATCGAAAGTGTGGTATCGATGAATCGAATGTGCACTACCGATTAATCGAATGAGCGGTATCGATGAATCGAATGTGCAGTACCGATGAATCGAGTGTGCGGTACCGATGAATCGAATGTTCGGTACCGATTTATCGAATGTGCGTTACCAATCAATCGAATGTGCGTTACCGAACAATCGAATGTGCGCTACCGATCAATCAAATGTGCGGTACCGATAAATCGAATGTTCGGTACCTATCAGTCGAATGTGCGGTACCGATTAATCGAACGTTCGGTACCGATCAATCGAATGTGCAGTACCAATCAATCGAATGTGCGGTACCAATCAATCGAATGTGTGGTACCGATCAATCGAAAGTGTGGTATCGATGAATCGAATGTGCGGTACCGATCAATCGAATGTTCGGTACCGGTCAATGGAATATGTCGTATCGATCAATCGAATGTGCGTTACCGATCAAAAGAATGTTCGGTACCGAGGAAGTCAATGTGCGGTACCGATCATACGAATGTGCGGTACCGATCAATCGAATGGTCGGTACCGATCAATCGAATGTGCAGTAAAGATCAATCCAATATTCGGTACTTATCAATCGAATGTGCCGCACCGAACATTCGAATGTTCGGTACCGATCAATTGAGTATGCGGTATCGATCAATCGAATTTCGGTACCGATCAATCGAATGTGCCGCACCGAACATTCGAATGTTCGGTTCCGATCAATTGAGTATGCGGTATCGATCAATCGAATTTCGGTACCTATCAATCGAATGTGAGTTACCGAACAATCGAATGTGCGCTACCGATTAATGGAATGAGCGGTATCGATGAATCGAATGTGCAGTACCGATCAATCGAATGTGCGGTACTGATAAATCGAATGTACTGTACCGATCGATCGAATGTGCGATACCGATGAATCGAATGTGCGGTGCCGATCAATCGAATGTGCGGTATCGGTAAATCGAATATGCCGTATCGATCGATGGAATGTGCGTTGCCGATCAAAAGAATGTTCGGTACCGATGAAACGAATGTGCGGTATTGATCATACGAACGTGCGGTACCGATCAATCGAATGTGCGGTAACGAACATTCGAATGTGCAGAACCGATCAATCGAATGTAACTTACCGATCAATCGAACGTCCGGAACTGACCAATCGAATGTTCGGTACCGATCAATCGAATGTGCGGTATCGATGAATTGAATGTGCGGTACCGATCAATCGAATGTTCGGTATCGATCATACGAATGTTCGGTACCGATCAATCGAATGTGCCGCACCGAACATCCGAATGTGCGGTACCGATCAATCGAATGTGCGGTACTGAACATTCGAATGTGCGGAACCGATCGATCGAATGTGCAGAACCGATCAATCGAATGTAACTTACCGATTAATCGAATGTTCGGAACCGACCAATCGAATGTTCGGTACCGATCAATCGAATGTGCGGTATCGATGAATCGAACGTGCGGTACCGATCAATCGAATGTGCGGTACCGATAAATCGAATGTACGGTACAGATTAATAGAATGTGCGGTTTCCATCAATTGAATGTGCGCTACCGATAAATCGAATGTGCGGTACCGATCAATCGAATGTTCGGTACCGATCAATCTAATGTTCGGTTCCGATCAATTGAGTATGCGGTATCGATCAATCGAATTTCGGTACCGATCAATCGAATGTGTGGTACCGATTAATCGAATATGCGTTACCAATCAATCGAATGTGAGTTACCGAACAATCGAATATTCGGTACCGATCAATCGAATGTGCAGTATCGATCAATCGAATGTTCGGTGCTTATCAATCGAATGTGAGTTACCGAACAATCGAATGTACGCTACCGATTAATCGAATGAGCGGTATCGATGAATCGAATGTGCGGTACCCATCAATCGAATGTGCGGCACCGATGAATCGAAAGTGTGGTACCGATCAATCGAATGTGCAGTATCGATCAATCGAATGTTCGGTACTTATCAATCGAATGTGCGGCACCGATCAATCGATTGTACGCTACCGATTAATCGAATGAGCGGTATCGATGAATCGAATGTTCGGAACCGACGAATCGAATGTTCGGTACCGATCAATCGAATGATCGGTACAGTATAATCGAATGTGCGTTACCAATCAATCGAATGTTCGGTACCTATCAATCGAATGTTCGGTACCGATCAATCGAATGTTCGGTACCGATCAATCGAATGTGCGGTACCGGTCAATGTAATATGTCGTATCGATCAATCGAATGTGCGTTACCGATCAAAAGAGTGTTCGGTACCGATAAATCGATTGTGCGGTGCCGTTAAACCTAAATGTGCGTTGCCGATCAATCGAATATGCTGTACCGATCAATCGAATGTGCTGTACCGATCAATCGATTGAGCGGTACCGATCAATCGAATGTGCGGTACCGATCAATCGAATGTGCGGTTCCAATTAATCGAATGTGCGGTTCTGATTAATCGAATGTGCGGTACCGATCAATCGAATGTGTGGTACCGATCAATCGAATGTGCGGTACCGATAAATCGATTGTACGGTGCTGTTAAACATAATGTTCGTTGCCGATCAATCTAATGTGCGGTACCGATCAATCGAATGTGCGGTTCCAATTAATCGAATGTGCGGTTCCGATTAATCGAATGTGCGGTACCGATCAATCGAATGTGTGGTACCGATCAATCGAATGTTCGGTACCGATCAATCGATTGTGCGGTACAGTTAAATTGAATGTGCGTTGCCGATTAATCGATTATACTTTACCGATCAATCGAATGTGTGGTACCGATCAATCGAATGTGCATTGCCAATCAATCAAATGTGCGGTACCGATAAATCGATTGTGCGTTGCCTATAAATCGAATGTGCGGTACCGATCAATCGAATGAGCGGTACCGATCAATCGAATGTGCGTTACCGATCAATCGAATGTGCGGTATCGATAAATCGAATGTGCGGTGTATTTAAATAAAATTATCTGTACCGATAAATCGAAGGTGCGGTACCGATCAATCGAATGTGCGGTATCGATTAATCGATTGTGCGGTACGGATAAATCGAATGTGCGTTCCCCATCAATCGAATGTGCGGTACCGATAAATCGAATGTGCGTTGCCGATAAATCGAATGTGCGGTAACGATAATTCGAATGTGCGGCACCGATCAATCGAACGTGCGTTCTCGATTAATCGATTATGCTTTACCGATCAATTGAATGTGCTTTACCGATCAATCGAATGTGCGTTACCGATCAATCGAATGTGCGGTACATTTAAATCGAATGTGCGGTACCGTTAAATCGAATGTTCGGTGCCGATAAATCGATTATGCTTTACCAATCAATCGAATGTGCGTTGCCGATCAATCGAATGTGCGGTACCGATAAATCGAATGTGCGTTGCCGATAAATCGAATGTGCGGTACCGATCAATCGAATGTGCGGTACCGATCAATCGAATGTGCTATGCCGATAAATTGAATGTGCGTTACCGATCAATCGCATGTGCGGTACCAATGAATCGATTGTGCTGTACCGATCAATCGATTCTGCGGTACCGATCATTCGAATGTGCGGTACCGATCGATCGAATGTGCGTTTCCGATAAATCGAATGTGCGGTACCGATCAATCGAATGTGCTGTACCGATAAATCGAATGTGCGGTACCGATCAATCGAATGTGCGGTACCGATGAATCGAATGTGCGGTACCGATAAATAGAATACGCGGTACATTTAAATAGAATGTGCGGTACCGATTAATCGATTATGCTTTACCGATCAATAGAATGTGTGGTACCGATTAATCGAATGTGCTATGCCGATAAATCGAATGTGCGTTACCGATCAATGGAATGTGCTTTGCCATTTAATCGATTTTGCTTTACCGATCAATCGAAAGTGTGGTATCGATAAATCGAATGTGCGTTGCCGATAAATCGAATGTGCGGTACCGATAAATCGAAGGTGCGGTACCGATCAATCGAATGTGCGGTATCGATTAATCGATTGTGCGGTACGGATAAATCGAATGTGCGTTCCCCATCAATCGAATGTGCGGTACCGATAAATCGAATGTGCGTTGCCGATAAATCGAATGTGCGGTAACGATAATTCGAATGTGCGGCACCGATCAATCGAACGTGCGTTCTCGATTAATCGATTATGCTTTACCGATCAATTGAATGTGCTTTACCGATCAATCGAATGTGCGTTACCGATCAATCGAATGTGCGGTACATTTAAATCGAATGTGCGGTACCGTTAAATCGAATGTTCGGTGCCGATAAATCGATTATGCTTTACCAATCAATCGAATGTGCGTTGCCGATCAATCGAATGTGCGGTACCGATAAATCGAATGTGCGTTGCCGATAAATCGAATGTGCGGTACCGATCAATCGAATGTGCGGTACCGATCAATCGAATGTGCTGTGCCGATAAATCGAATGTGCGTTACCGATCAATCGCATGTGCGGTACCAATGAATCGATTGTGCTGTACCGATCAATCGATTTTTCGGTGCCGATAAATAGAATGTGTGGTATTGCCCATTCGATTGTGCGGTACCGATAAATCGAATGTGCGTTCCCGATCAATAGAAGGTGCGGTACCGATAAATCGAATGTGCGGTACCGATAAATCGAATGTGCGGTACCGATCAATCGAATGTGCGGTACCGATGAATCGAATGTGCGGTACCGATAAATAGAATACGCGGTACATTTAAATAGAATGTGCGGTACCGATTAATCGATTATGCTTTACCGATCAATAGAATGTGTGGTACCGATTAATCGAATGTGCTATGCCGATAAATCGAATGTGCGTTACCGATCAATGGAATGTGCTTTGCCATTTAATCGATTTTGCTTTACCGATCAATCGAAAGTGTGGTTCCGATAAATCGAATGTGCGTTGCCGATAAATCGAATGTGCGGTACCGATCAATCGAATGTGCGGTATCGTTAAATCGAATGAGCGGTATCGATAAATCGATTGTGCGGTGCCGTTAAACCTAATGAGCGTTGCCGATGAATCGAATGTGCGGTACCGATGAATCGAATGTGCGGTACCGATAAATAGAATACGCGGTACATTTAAATAGAATGTGCGGTACCGATTAATCGATTATGCTTTACCGATCAATCGAATGTGTGGTACCGATTAATCGAATGTGCGTTGCCGATCAATCAAATGTGCGGTACCGATAAATCGAATGTGCGTTCCCGATCAATGGATTGTGCGGTACCGATAAATCGAATGTTCGTTGCAGATAAATCGAAAGTGCGGTACCGATCAATCGAATGTGCGGTACCGATAAATCGAAAATGCGGTACAGATCAATCGAATGTGCGGTTCCAATAAATCGAATGTGCGGTACCGATCAATCGAATATTGCGTTGCCGATCAATCGGATTTGCGGTACCGATAAATCGAATGTGAGTTGCCGATTAATCGAATATGCGGTACCGATCAATCGAATGTGCTATACCGATCAATCGAATGTGCGGTATCGGTCAATCGATTGTGCGGCATCGATCAATCGAATGTGCGGTACCGTTAAATCGAATGTTTGTTGCCGATAAATCGACTATGCTTTACCGATCAATCGAATGTGCGGTACCAATTAATCGATTGTGCTGTACCGATCAATCGAATGTTCGGTATCGATCAATCGAATGTGCGCTACCGTTAAGTCGAATGTTCGTTGTCGATTAATCGACTATGCTTTACGATCAATCGAATGTGCGTTCCCTATAAATCGAATGAGCGAAAACCGATCAATAGAATGTGCGGTACCGATAAATCGAATGTGCGATACATTTAAATAGAATGTGCGCTACCTTTAAATCGAATGTGCGTTGCCTATAAATCGATTATGCTTTACCGATCAATCGAATGTGCGGTACCGATGAATCGAATGTGCGGTACATTTATATAGAATGTGCGGTACCGATAAATCAAATGTGTGGTACCGATCAATCGATTGTGCGGTACCGATCAATCGAATGTGCGGTACCGATAAATCGAATGTGCGGTACATTTAAATAGAATGTGCGTTGCCGATAAATCAAATGTTTGCGGTACCGATCAAGCGAATGTGCGGTTTCGATCAATCGAAAATGCGGTACAGATCAATCGAATGTACGGTTCCAATAAATCGAATGGGCGGTACCGATAATTCGAATGTGCGGTACCGATCAATCGAATTTGTGGTACCGATCAATCGAATGTGCGTTGTCGATAAATCGGATGTGAGGTACGGAGAAATCGAATGTGCGGTATCGATCAATCGAATGTGCGTTACCGATAAATCGAATGTGCGTTTCCGATAAATCGAATGTGCGGTACCGATCAATCGAATGTGCCATGCCGATAAATCGAATGTGCGTTATCGAATGTGCGCTATCGATAAATCGAAAGTGCTGTACCGATCAATCGAATGTGCGGTTCCAATAAATAGAATGTGCGGTACCGAAAAATCGAATGTTCGGTACCGATCAATCGAATGTGCGGTACCGATAAATCGAATGTGCGTTGCCTATCAATCGATTCTGCGGTACCGATCAATCGAATGTGCGGTACCGATCGATCGAATGTGCGGTACCGATAAATCCAATGTCAGTTGCCGATTAATAGATTATGCGGTGTCGATCAATCGATTGTGCGGTGCCGATAAATCGAATGTGTGGTATTGCCCAATCGATTGTGCGGTACCGATAAATCGAATGTGCGTTCCCGATCAATAGAAGGTGCGGTACCGATAAATCGAATGTGCGGTACCGATAAATCGAGTGTGCGGTACCGATCAATCGAATGTGCGGTACCGATCAATCGAATTTGTGGTACCGATCAATTGAATGTGCGTTGTCGATCAATTGGATGTGCGGTACCGAGAAATCGAATGTGCGGTACCGATCAATCGAATGTGCGGTTTCGATCAATTGATTGTTCCGTACCGATAAATCGAATGTGCGTTACCGATAAATCGAATGTGCGATGTCGATCAATTGGATGTGCGGTACCGATCAATCGAATGTGCGGTACCGATCAATCGAATGTGCGTTCCCGATCAATCGAATGTGCGTTTCCGATAAATCGAATGTGCGTTACCGATAAATCGAATGTGCGGTACCGATCAGTCGAATGTGCCATGCCGATAAATGGAATGTGCGTTACCGATCAATCGAATGTGCATTACCGATAAATCGAATGTGCGGTTCATTTAAATAGAATATGCGGTACCGAAAGATCGAATGTGCGGTACCAATCAATCGAATGTGCGTTCCCGATCAATCGAATGTGCGTTACCGATAAATCGATTGTGCTGTGCCGTTGACCTAAGTGCGTTGTCGATCAATCGAATGTGCGGTACCGATCAATCGAATGTGCGGTACCAATCAATCGAATGTGCGGTACCGATCGATCGAATGTGCGGTACCGATAAATCGAATGTGCGTTGCCGATTAATAGATTATGCGGTGTCGATCAATCGAGTTTGCGGTACCGATCGATCGAATGTGCGTTTCCGATAAATCGAATGTGCGTTGGCGATAAATCGAATGTGCGGTACCGATCAATCGAATGTGCGGCACCGATCAATCGAATGTGCGGTACCGATCAATCGAATGTGCGTTGTCGATTTATCCATTGGGCGGTACCGATCAATCGAATGTGCGCTACCGTTAAATCGAATGTGGGTTGGCTATTAATCGATTATGCTTTACCGATTAATCGAATGTGCGGTACCGATAAATCGATTGTGCGATGCCGATTAATAGAAGGTGTCCGATGTCGATCAATCGAATGTGCGGTACCGATCAATCGAATGTGCGGTACCGATATATAGAATGTGCGGTACATTTATATAGAATGTGCGGTACCGATAAATCAAATGTGCGGTACCGATCAATCGAATGTGCGGTATCGATCAATCGAATGTGCGGTACCGATCAATCGAAAGTGCGGTACCGTTCAATCGAATGTCCGGTTCCAATAATTCGAATGTGCGGTACCGATCAGTCAAATATGCGGTACCGATCAATCGAATGTCCGGTACCGATCAATCGAATGTGCGGTACCGATAAATAGAATGTTCGGTACATTTAAATCGAATGTGCGGTACCGATAAATCAAATGTGCGGTACCGATCAATCGAATGTGCGGTATCGATCAATCGAATTTGTGGTACCGATCAATCGAATGTGCGGTACCGATAAATCGAATGTGCGGTACATTTATATAGAATGTGCGGTACCGATAAATCAAATGTGCGGTACCGATCAATCGAATGTGCGGTATCGATCAATCGAATGAGCGGTATCGATCAATCGAACGTGCGGTACCGATCAATGGAAAGTGCGGTACCGTTCAATCGAATGTGCGGTTCCAATAAATCGAATGTGCGGTACCGATCAATCGAATGTCCGGTACCGATCAATCGAATGTGCGGTACCGATAAATAGAATGTGCGGTACATTTAAATCGAATGTGCGGTACCGATAAATCAAATGTGCGGTACCGATTAATCGAATGTGCGGTATCGATCAATGGAATGAGCGGTACCGATAAATCGATTGTGCTGTGCCGTTAAATCGAATGTGCGGTGCCGATAAATCGAATGTGCGGTACCGATCAATCGAATGTGCGGTACCGATCAATCGAATGTGCGGTACCGTTAAATCGAATGTGCGTTGCCGATAAATCGAATGTGCGGTACCGATCAGTCAAATGTGCGGTACCGATCAATCGAATGTGCGGTACCGATCAATCGAATGTGCGGTACCGATCAATCGAAAGTGCGGTACCGATCAATCGAATGTGCGGTACCAATGAATCGAATGTGCGGTACCGATCAATCGAATGTACGGTACCGATCAATCGAATGTGCGGTACCGATAAATAGAATGTGCGGTTCATCTAAATAGAATGTGCGGTACCGATAAATCAAATGTGTGGTACCGATAAATCGAATGTGCGGTGCCGATAAATCGAATGTGCGGTACCGATCAATAGAATGTGCGGTTCAGTTAAATAGAATGTGCGGTACCGATAAATAGAATGTGCGGTTCATCTAAATAGAATGTGCGGTACTGATAAATCAAATGTGTGGTACCGATAAATCGAATGTGCGGTACCAATTAATCGATCGTGCTGTACCGATCAATCGAATGTGCGGTACCGATCAATCGAATGTGCGGTACCGTTAAATGGAATGTGCGTTGCCATTTAATCGATTTTGCTTTACCGATCAATCAAATGTGTGGTTCCGATAAATCGAATGTGCGTTGCCGATAAATCGAATGTGCGGTACCGATCAATCGAATGTGCGGTACCGATAAATCGAATGTGCGGTATACATCAATCGAATGAGCGGTACCGATAAATCGATTGTGCCGTGCCGTTAAACCTAATGTGCGTTCCCGATCAATCGAATGTGCGGTACCGATCAATCGAATGTGCGGTACCGATATATCGAATGTGCGGTATCCATCAAACGAATGTGCGGTACCGATAAATCGATTGTGCCGTGCCGTTAAACCTAATGTGCGTTGCCGATCAATCGAAAGTGCGGTACCGTTCAATCGAATGTGCGGTTCCAATAAATCGAATGTGCGGTACCGATCAATCGAATGTCCGGTACCGATCAATCGAATGTGCGGTACCGATAAATAGAATGTGCGGTACATTTAAATCGAATGTGCGGTACCGATAAATCAAATGTGCGGTACCGATTAATCGAATGTGCGGTATCGATCAATGGAATGAGCGGTAAAGATAAATCGATTGTGCGGTGCCGTTAAATCCAATGTGCGGTGCCGATAAATCGAATGTGCGGTACCGATCAATCGAATGTGCGGTACCAATTAATCGATCGTGCTGTACCGATCAATCGATTGTGCGGTACCGATCAATCGAATGTGCGGTACCGTTAAATCGAATGTGCGTTGCCGATAAATCGAATGTGCGGTACCGATCAGTCAAATGTGCGATACCGATCAATCGAATGTGCGGTACCGATCAATCGAATGTGCGGTACCGATCAATCGAATGTGCGGTACCAATTAATCGAATGTGCGGTACCGTTAAATCGAATGTGCGTTGCCGATAAATCGAATGTGCGGTACCGATCAGTCAAATGTGCGATACCGATCAATCGAATGTGCGGTACCGATCAATCGAATGTGCGGTACCAATCAATCGAATGTGCGGAATCGATCAATCGAATGTGCGGTACTGATCAATCGTATGTGCGGTACTGATCAATCGAATGTGCGGTACCAATGAATCGATTGTGCTGTACCCATCAATCGATTCTGCGGGACCGATCAATCGATTGTGCGGTACCGATCAATCGATTTTGCTTTACCGATCAATCGAATGTGTGGTTCCGATAAATCGAATGTACGTTGCCGATAAATCGAATGTGCGGTGCCGTTAAATCGAATGTGCGGTGCCGATAAATCGAATATGCGGTATCGATCAATCGAACGTGCGGTACCAATTAATCGATCGTGCTGTACCGATCAATCGATTGTGCAGTACCGTTAAATAGAATGTGCGGTTCCAATAAATCGAATGTGCGGTACCGATAAATCAAATGTGCGGTACCGATTAATCGAATGTGCGGTATCGATCAATGGAATGAGCGGTACCGATAAATCGATTGTGCTGTGCCGTTAAATCGAATGTGCGGTGCCGATAAATCGAATGTGCGGTACCGATCAATCGAATGTGCGGTACCGATCAATCGAATGTGCGGTACCGTTAAATCGAATGTGCGTTGCCGATAAATCGAATGTGCGGTACCGATCAGTCAAATGTGCGGTACCGATCAATCGAATGTGCGGTACCGATCAATCGAATGTGCGGTACCGATCAATCGAAAGTGCGGTACCGATCAATCGAATGTGCGGTACCAATGAATCGAATGTGCGGTACCGATCAATCGAATGTACGGTACCGATCAATCGAATGTGCGGTACCGATAAATAGAATGTGAGGTTCATCTAAATAGAATGTGCGGTACCGATAAATCAAATGTGTGGTACCGATAAATCGAATGTGCGGTGCCGATAAATCGAATGTGCGGTACCGATCAATAGAATGTGCGGTTCAGTTAAATAGAATGTGCGGTACCGATAAATAGAATGTGCGGTTCATCTAAATAGAATGTGCGGTACTGATAAATCAAATGTGTGGTACCGATAAATCGAATGTGCGGTACCAATTAATCGATCGTGCTGTACCGATCAATCGAATGTGCGGTACCGATCAATCGAATGTGCGGTACCGTTAAATGGAATGTGCGTTGCCATTTAATCGATTTTGCTTTACCGATCAATCGAATGTGTGGTTCCGATAAATCGAATGTGCGTTGCCGATAAATCGAATGTGCGGTACCGATCAATCGAATGTGCGGTACCGATAAATCGAATGTGCGGTATACATCAATCGAATGAGCGGTACCGATAAATCGATTGTGCCGTGCCGTTAAACCTAATGTGCGTTCCCGATCAATCGAATGTGCGGTACCGATCAATCGAATGTGCGGTACCGATAAATCGAATGTGCGGTATCCATCAAACGAATGTGCGGTACCGATAAATCGATTGTGCCGTGCCGTTAAACCTAATGTGCGTTGCCGATCAATCGAAAGTGCGGTACCGTTCAATCGAATGTGCGGTTCCAATAAATCGAATGTGCGGTACCGATCAATCGAATGTCCGGTACCGATCAATCGAATGTGCGGTACCGATAAATAGAATGTGCGGTACATTTAAATCGAATGTGCGGTACCGATAAATCAAATGTGCGGTACCGATTAATCGAATGTGCGGTATCGATCAATGGAATGAGCGGTAAAGATAAATCGATTGTGCGGTGCCGTTAAATCGAATGTGCGGTGCCGATAAATCGAATGTGCGGTACCGATCAATCGAATGTGCGGTACCAATTAATCGATCGTGCTGTACCGATCAATCGATTGTGCGGTACCGATCAATCGAATGTGCGGTACCGTTAAATCGAATGTGCGTTGCCGATAAATCGAATGTGCGGTACCGATCAGTCAAATGTGCGATACCGATCAATCGAATGTGCGGTACCGATCAATCGAATGTGCGGTACCGATCAATCGAATGTGCGGTACCAATTAATCGAATGTGCGGTACCGTTAAATCGAATGTGCGTTGCCGATAAATCGAATGTGCGGTACCGATCAGTCAAATGTGCGATACCGATCAATCGAATGTGCGGTACCGATCAATCGAATGTGCGGTACCAATCAATCGAATGTGCGGAATCGATCAATCGAATGTGCGGTACTGATCAATCGTATGTGCGGTACTGATCAATCGAATGTGCGGTACCAATGAATCGATTGTGCTGTACCCATCAATCGATTCTGCGGGACCGATCAATCGATTGTGCGGTACCGATCAATCGATTTTGCTTTACCGATCAATCGAATGTGTGGTTCCGATAAATCGAATGTACGTTGCCGATAAATCGAATGTGCGGTGCCGTTAAATCGAATGTGCGGTGCCGATAAATCGAATATGCGGTATCGATCAATCGAACGTGTGGTACCGATCAATCGAATGTGTGGTACCGATCAATCGAATGTGCATTGCCAATCAATCAAATGTGCGGTACCGACAAATCGATTGTGCGTTGCCTATAAATCGAATGTGCGGTACCGATCAATCGAATGTGCGTTACCGATCAATCGAATGTGCGGTATCGATAAATCGAATGTGCGGTGTATTTAAATAAAATTATCTGTACCGATAAATCGAAGGTGCGGTACCGATCAATCGAATGTGCGGTATCGATTAATTGATTGTGCGGTACGGATAAATCGAATGTGCGTTCCCCATCAATCGAATGTGCGGTACCGATAAATCGAATGTGCGTTGCCGATAAATCGAATGTGCGGTAACGATAATTCGAATGTGCGGCACCGATCAATCGAACGTGCGTTCTCGATTAATCGATTATGCTTTACCGATCAATTGAATGTGCTTTACCGATCAATCGAATGTGCGTTACCGATCAATCGAATGTGCGGTACATTTAAATCGAATGTGCGGTACCGTTAAATCGAATGTTCGGTGCCGATAAATCGATTATGCTTTACCAATCAATCGAATGTGCGTTGCCGATCAATCGAATGTGCGGTACCGATAAATCGAATGTGCGTTGCCGATAAATCGAATGTGCGGTACCGATCAATCGAATGTGCGGTACCGATCAATCGAATGTGCTATGCCGATAAATCGAATGTGCGTTACCGATCAATCGCATGTGCGGTACCAATGAATCGATTGTGCTGTACCGATCAATCGATTCTGCGGTACCGATCATTCGAATGTGCGGTACCGATCGATCGAATGTGCGTTTCCGATAAATCGAATGTACGGTACCGATCAATCGAATGTGCTGTACCGATAAATCGAATGTGCGGTACCGATCAATCGAATGTGCGGTACCGATGAATCGAATGTGCGGTACCGATAAATAGAATACGCGGTACATTTAAATAGAATGTGCGGTACCGATTAATCGATTATGCTTTACCGATCAATAGAATGTGTGGTACCGATTAATCGAATGTGCTATGCCGATAAATCGAATGTGCGTTACCGATCAATGGAATGTGCTTTGCCATTTAATCGATTTTGCTTTACCGATCAATCGAAAGTGTGGTTCCGATAAATCGAATGTGCGTTGCCGATAAATCGAATGTGCGGTACCGATAAATCGAATGTGCGTTGCCGATAAATCGAATGTGCGGTACCGATCAATCGAATGTGCGTTGCCGATCAATCAAATGTGCGGTACCGATAAATCGAATGTGCGTTCCCGATCAATGGATTGTGCGGTACCGATAAATCGAATGTTCGTTGCAGAAAAATCGAAAGTGCGGTACCGATCAATCGAATGTGCGGTACCGATAAATCGAAAATGCGTTACAGATCAATCGAATGTGCGGTTCCAATAAATCGAATGTGCGGTACCGATCAATCGAATATTGCGTTGCCGATCAATCGGATTTGCGGTACCGATAAATCGAATGTGAGTTGCCGATTAATCGAATATGCGGTACCGATCAATCGAATGTGCTATACCGATCAATCGAATGTGCGGTATCGGTCAATCGATTGTGCGGCATCGATCAATCGAATGTGCGGTACCGTTAAATCGAATGTTTGTTGCCGATAAATCGACTATGCTTTACCGATCAATCGAATGTGCGGTACCAATTAATCGATTGTGCTGTACCGATCAATCGAATGTTCGGTATCGATCAATCGAATGTGCGCTACCGTTAAGTCGAATGTTCGTTGTCGATTAATCGACTATGCTTTACGATCAATCGAATGTGCGTTCCCTATAAATCGAATGAGCGAAAACCGATCAATAGAATGTGCGGTACCGATAAATCGAATGTGCGATACATTTAAATAGAATGTGCGCTACCTTTAAATCGAATGTGCGTTGCCTATAAATCGATTATGCTTTACCGATCAATCGAATGTGCGGTACCGATGAATCGAATGTGCGGTACATTTATATAGAATGTGCGGTACCGATAAATCAAATGTGTGGTACCGATCAATCGATTGTGCGGTACCGATCAATCGAATGTGCGGTACCGATAAATCGAATGTGCGGTACATTTAAATAGAATGTGCGTTGCCGATAAATCAAATGTTTGCGGTACCGATCAAGCGAATGTGCGGTTTCGATCAATCGAAAATGCGGTACAGATCAATCGAATGTACGGTTCCAATAAATCGAATGGGCGGTACCGATAATTCGAATGTGCGGTACCGATCAATCGAATTTGTGGTACCGATCAATCGAATGTGCGTTGTCGATAAATCGGATGTGAGGTACGGAGAAATCGAATGTGCGGTATCGATCAATCGAATGTGCGTTACCGATAAATCGAATGTGCCATGCCGATAAATCGAATGTGCGTTATCGAATGTGCGCTATCGATAAATCGAAAGTGCTGTACCGATCAATCGAATGTGCGGTTCCAATAAATAGAATGTGCGGTACCGAAAAATCGAATGTTCGGTACCGATCAATCGAATGTGCGGTACCGATAAATCGAATGTGCGTTGCCTATCAATCGATTCTGCGGTACCGATCAATCGAATGTGCGGTACCGATCGATCGAATGTGCGGTACCGATAAATCCAATGTCAGTTGCCGATTAATAGATTATGCGGTGTCGATCAATCGATTGTGCGGTGCCGATAAATCGAATGTGTGGTATTGCCCAATCGATTGTGCGGTACCGATAAATCGAATGTGCGTTCCCGATCAATAGAAGGTGCGGTACCGATAAATCGAATGTGCGGTACCGATAAATCGAGTGTGCGGTACCGATCAATCGAATGTGCGGTACCGATCAATCGAATTTGTGGTACCGATCAATTGAATGTGCGTTGTCGATCAATTGGATGTGCGGTACCGAGAAATCGAATGTGCGGTACCGATCAATCGAATGTGCGGTTTCGATCAATTGATTGTTCCGTACCGATAAATCGAATGTGCGTTACCGATAAATCGAATGTGCGATGTCGATCAATTGGATGTGCGGTACCGATCAATCGAATGTGCGGTACCGATCAATCGAATGTGCGTTCCCGATCAATCGAATGTGCGTTTCCGATAAATCGAATGTGCGTTACCGATAAATCGAATGTGCGGTACCGATCAGTCGAATGTGCCATGCCGATAAATGGAATGTGCGTTACCGATCAATCGAATGTGCATTACCGATAAATCGAATGTGCGGTTCATTTAAATAGAATATGCGGTACCGAAAGATCGAATGTGCGGTACCAATCAATCGAATGTGCGTTCCCGATCAATCGAATGTGCGTTACCGATAAATCGATTGTGCTGTGCCGTTGACCTAAGTGCGTTGTCGATCAATCGAATGTGCGGTACCGATCAATCGAATGTGCGGTACCAATCAATCGAATGTGCGGTACCGATCGATCGAATGTGCGGTACCGATAAATCGAATGTGCGTTGCCGATTAATAGATTATGCGGTGTCGATCAATCGAGTTTGCGGTACCGATCGATCGAATGTGCGTTTCCGATAAATCGAATGTGCGTTGGCGATAAATCGAATGTGCGGTACCGATCAATCGAATGTGCGGCACCGATCAATCGAATGTGCGGTACCGATCAATCGAATGTGCGTTGTCGATTTATCCATTGGGCGGTACCGATCAATCGAATGTGCGCTACCGTTAAATCGAATGTGGGTTGGCTATTAATCGATTATGCTTTACCGATTAATCGAATGTGCGGTACCGATAAATCGATTGTGCGATGCCGATTAATAGAAGGTGTCCGATGTCGATCAATCGAATGTGCGGTACCGATAAATCGAATGTGCGGTACCAATCAATCGAATGTGCGGTACCGATAAATAGAATGTGCGGTACATTTATATAGAATGTGCGGTACCGATAAATCAAATGTGCGGTACCGATCAATCGAATGTGCGGTATCGATCAATCGAATGAGCGGTAGCGATCAATCAAATGTGTGGTACCGATCAATCGATTGTGCGGTACCGATCAATCGAATGTGCGGTACCGATAAATCGAATGTGCGGTACATTTAAATAGAATGTGCGTTGCCGATAAATCAAATGTTTGCGGTACCGATCAAGCGAATGTGCGGTTTCGATCAATCGAAAATGCGGTACAGATCAATCGAATGTACGGTTCCAATAAATCGAATGGGCGGTACCGATAATTCGAATGTGCGGTACCGATCAATCGAATTTGCGGTACCGATAAATCGAATGTGCGTTGCCGATAAATCGAATGTGCGGTACCGATCAATCGAATGTGTGGTACCGATCAATCGAATGAGCGTTGCTGTGAAAGAGCGTATGTGCGGTAAAGATTAATAGAATGTGCGGTACCGATCAATCGAATGTGTGGTACCGATCAATCGAATGTGCGGTACCGATAAATCGAATGTGCGGTACATTTAAATAGAATGTTCTTTCCCGATCAATCGAATGTGCGGTACCGATAAATCGAATGTGCGTTGCCGATAAATCGAATGTGCGGTACCGATCAATCGAATGTGCAGTGTATTTAAATAGAATATGTGGTACCGATCAATCGAATGTGCGGTACCGATCAATCGAATGTGCAGTGTATTTAAATAGAATATGTGGTACCGATAAATCGAATGTGCGGTACATTTAAATAGAATTTGCGGTACCGATCAATCGAATATGTGGTACCGATCAATCGAATGTGCGGTACCGATTAATAGAATGTGCGGTACCGATCAATCGATTGTGCGGTACCGATGAATCGAATGTGTGTTCCCGATCAATCGAATGTGCGGTACCGATAAATAGAATGTGCGGTGTATTTAAATGGAATATGTGGTACCGATCAATCATATGTGCGGTACCGATCAATCGAAAGTGCGGTACCGATCAGTCGAATGTGCGGTACCGATCAATCTAATGTGCGTTGCCGATAAATCGAATGTGCGGTACCGATCAATCTAATGTGCGTACCGATCAATCGAATGTGCGGTACCGATAAATCGATTGTACGGTGCCGATTAATCGAATGTGTCCGATGTCGATCAATCGAATGTGCGGTTCCGGTCATTAGAATGTGCGGTACCGATCAATCGAATGTGCGGTACCGATAAATCGAATGTGCGTTGCCGATAAAAAGAATGTGTGTTCGAGATCAATCGAATGTGCGGTACCGATAAATCGATTGTGCCTTCCCGATCAATCGAATGTGCGTTACCGATCAATCGAATGTGCGGTCCCGATCAAACGAATATGCGGTACCGATCAATCGAATGTGCGGTACCGATCAATCGATTGTGCGGTACCGATCAATCGAATGTGCTGTCCCGATCAATCGAACGTGCGGTACCGATAAATCGAATGTGTGTTGCCGATCAATCTGATGTGCGTACGGATGAATCGAATGTGCGGTACCGATAAATCGATTGTACGTGCCGATTAATCGAATGTGTCCGATGTCGATCAATCGAATGTGCGGTACCGATCAATAGAATGTGCGGTAACGATCTATCGAATGTGCGGTACCGATAAATCGAATGTGCGTTGCTGATAAATAGAATGTGCGTTCGAGATCAATCGAATATGCGGTACCGATAAATCGAATGTGCGTTGCCGATAAATAGAATGTGCGGTACCAATCAATCGAATGTACGGTACCGATCAATCGAATGTGCGGTACCGATAAATCGTTTGTACGGTGCCCATTAATCGAATGTGTCCGATGTCGATCAATCGAATGTGCGGTACCGATCATTAGAATGTGCGGTATCGATCAATCGAATGTGCGGTACCGATAAATCGATTGTACGTGCCGATTAATCGAATGTGTCCGATGTCGATCAATCGAATGTGCGGTACCGATCAATAGAATGTGGGGTAACGATCTATCGAATGTGCGGTACCGATAAATCGAATGTGCGTTGCTGATAAATAGAATGTGCGTTCGAGATCAATCGAATATGCGGTACCGATAAATCGAATGTGCGTTGCCGATAAATAGAATGTGCGGTACCGATCAATCGAATGTGCGGTACCGATCAATCGAATGTGCGGTACCGATAAATCGTTTGTACGGTGCCCATTAATCGAATGTGTCCGATGTCGATCAATCGAATGTGCGGTACCGATCAATAGAATGTGCGGTACCGATCAATCGAATGTGCGGTACCGATAAATCGAATGTGCGTTGCCGATAAATAGAATGTGTGTTCGAGATCAATCGAATATGCGGCACCGATAAATCGAATTTGCCTTCCCGATCAATCGAATGTGCGTTACCGATCAATCGAATGTGCTTTGCCGATAAATCGAATGTGCGTTACCGATCAATCGAATGTGCGGTACCGATAAATCGAATGTGCGTTGCCGATAAATCGAATGTGCGGTACCGATCAATCGTACCGATCAATCGAATGTGCGGTACCGATCAATCGAATGTGCGGTCCCGATCAAACGAATATGCGATACCGATTAATCGAATGTGCGGTACCGATCAATCGTACCGATCAATCGAATGTGCGGCACCGATAAATCGAATTTGCCTTCCCGATCAATCGAATGTGCGTTACCGATCAATCGAATGTGCTTTGCCGATAAATCGAATGTGCGTTACCGATCAATCGAATGTGCGGTACCGATAAATCGAATGTGCGTTGCCGATAAATAGAATGTGTGGTAACGATCTATCGAATGTGCGGTACCGATAAATCGAATGTGCGTTGCCGATAAATAGAATGTGCGTTCGAGATCAATCGAATGTGCGGTACCGATAAATCGAATTAGCGTTGCCGATAAATAGAATGTGCGGTACCGATCAATCGAATGTGCGGTACCGATCAATCAAATGTGCGGTTCCGATCAATCGAATGTGCGGTACCGATCAATCGAATGTGTGGTACCGATAAATCGTTTGTACGGTGCCCATTAATCGAATGTGTCCGATGTCGATCAGTCGAATGTGTGGTACCGATCAATCGAATGAGCGTTGCTGTGAAAGAGCGTATGTGCGGTAAAGATTAATAGAATGTGCGGTACCGATCAATGGAATGTGTGGTACCAATCAATCGAATGTGCGTTGCCGTTAAATCGAGTGTACGGTGCCGATTAATCGAATGTGTCCGATGTCGATCAGTCGAATGTGTGGTACCGATCAATCGAATGTGCGTTGCCGATAAATCGAGTGTACGGTCCGATTAATCGAATGTGTCCGATGTCGATCAGTCGAATGTGCGGTACCGATCAATCGAATGTGCGGTACCGATAAATCGAATATGCGTTCCCGATAAATAGAATGTGTGTTCGAGATCAATCGAATGTGCGGTACCGATAAATCGAATGTGCCTTTTCCGATCAATCGAATGTGCGGTACCGATCAATCGAATGTGCTTTGCCGATAAATCGAATGTGCGTTACCGATCAATCGAATGTGCGGTACCGATAAATCGAATGTGCGTTGCCGATAAATCGAATGTGCGGTACCGATCAATCGAATGTGCGGTACCGATCAATCGAATGTGCGGTACCGATCAATAGAATGTGCGATCCCGATCAAACGAATATGCGGTACCCATCAATCGAATGTGCGGTACCGATCAATCGAATGTGCGGCACCGATCAATCGAATGTGCGGTACCGATCAATCGAATGTGCGGCACCGATCAATCGAATGTGCGGTACCGATAAATCGTTTGTACGGTGCCCATTAATGTGTCCGATGTCGATCAGTCGAATGTGTGGTACCGATCAATCGAATGAGCGTTGCTGTGAAAGAGCGTATGTGCGGTAAAGATTAATCGAATGTGCGGTACCGATCAATCGAATGTGTGGTACCGATCAATCGAATGTGCGTTGCCGATAAATCGAATGTGCGGTACCGATCAATCGAATGTGCGGTACCGATAAATCGAATGTGCGTTGCCGATAAATCGAATGTGCGGTACCGATCAATCGAATGTGCGGTACCGATCAATCGAATGTGCAGTGTATTTAAATAGAATATGTGGTACCGATCAATCGAATGTGCGGTACCGATCAATCGAATGTGCGTTGCCGATAAATAGAATGTGCGGTACCGATCAATCGAATGTGCGGTACCGATCAATCGAATGTGCGGTACCGATAAATCGTTTGTACGGTGCCCATTAATCGAATGTGTCCGATATCGATTAATCGAATGTGCGGTACCGATCATTAGAATGTGCGGTACCGATCAATCGAATGTGCGGTACCGATCAATCGAATGTGCGTTGCCGATAAATAGAATGTGTGTTCGAGATCAATCGAATATGCGGCACCGATAAATCGAATTTGCCTTCCCGATCAATCGAATGTGCGTTACCGATCAATCGAATGTGCTTTGCCGATAAATCGAATGTGCGTTACCGATCAATCGAATGTGCGGTACCGATAAATCGAATGTGCGTTGCCGATAAATCGAATGTGCGGTACCGATCAATCGTACCGATCAATCGAATGTGCGGTACCGATCAATCGAATGTGCGGTCCCGATCAAACGAATATGCGATACCGATTAATCGAATGTGCGGTACCGATCAATCGTACCGATCAATCGAATGTGCGGCACCGATAAATCGAATTTGCCTTCCCGATCAATCGAATGTGCGTTACCGATCAATCGAATGTGCTTTGCCGATAAATCGAATGTGCGTTACCGATCAATCGAATGTGCGGTACCGATAAATCGAATGTGCGTTGCCGATAAATAGAATGTGCGGTAACGATCTATCGAATGTGCGGTACCGATAAATCGAATGTGCGTTGCCGATAAATAGAATGTGCGTTCGAGATCAATCGAATGTGCGGTACCGATAAATCGAATGTGCGTTGCCGATAAATCGAATGTGCGGTACCGATCAATCGAATGTGCGGAACCGATCAATCAAATGTGCGGTTCCGGTCAATCGAATGTGCGGTACCGATCAATCGAATGTGCGGTACCGATAAATCGAATGTGCGTTGCCGATAAATAGAATGTGCGGTAACGATCTATCGAATGTGCGGTACCGATAAATCGAATGTGCGTTGCCGATAAATAGAATGTGCGTTCGAGATCAATCGAATGTGCGGTACCGATAAATCGAATGTGCGTTGCCGATAAATAGAATGTGCGGTACCGATCAATCGAATGTGCGGTACCGATCAATCAAATGTGCGGTTCCGATCAATCGAATGTGCGGTACCGATCAATCGAATGTGTGGTACCGATAAATCGTTTGTACGGTGCCCATTAATCGAATGTGTCCGATGTCGATCAGTCGAATGTGTGGTACCGAAAAATCGAATGAGCGTTGCTGTGAAAGAGCGTATGTGCGGTAAAGATTAATAGAATGTGCGGTACCGATCACTGGAATGTGTGGTACCAATCAATCGAATGTGCGTTGCCGATAAATCGAGTGTACGGTGCCGATTAATCGAATGTGTCCGATGTCGATCAGTCGAATGTGTGGTACCGATCAATCGAATGTGCGTTGAAGATCAATCGAATGAGCGTTGCCGTGAAAGAGCGTATGTGCGTTACCGATCAATCGAATTTGCGGTACCGATAAATCGAATGTGCGTTGCCGATAAATCGAATGTGCGGTACCGATCAATCGAATGTGTGGTACCGATCAATCGAATGAGCGTTGCTGTGAAAGAGCGTATGTGCGGTAAAGATTAATAGAATGTGCGGTACCGATCAATCGAATGTGTGGTACCGATCAATCGAATGTGCGGTACCGATAAATCGAATGTGCGGTACATTTAAATAGAATGTTCTTTCCCGATCAATCGAATGTGCGGTACCGATAAATCGAATGTGCGTTGCCGATAAATCGAATGTGCGGTACCGATCAATCGAATGTGCAGTGTATTTAAATAGAATATGTGGTACCGATCAATCGAATGTGTGGTACCGATCAATCGAATGTGCAGTGTATTTAAATAGAATATGTGGTACCGATAAATCGAATGTGCGGTACATTTAAATAGAATTTGCGGTACCGATCAATCGAATATGTGGTACCGATCAATCGAATGTGCGGTACCGATTAATAGAATGTGCGGTACCGATCAATCGATTGTGCGGTACCGATTAATCGAATGTGTGTTCCCGATCAATCGAATGTGCGGTACCGATAAATAGAATGTGCGGTGTATTTAAATGGAATATGTGGTACCGATCAATCATATGTGCGGTACCGATCAATCGAAAGTGCGGTACCGATCAATCGAATGTGCGGTACCGATCAATCTAATGTGCGTTGCCGATAAATCGAATGTGCGGTACCGATCAATCTAATGTGCGTACCGATCAATCGAATGTGCGGTACCGATAAATCGATTGTACGGTGCCGATTAATCGAATGTGTCCGATGTCGATCAATCGAATGTGCGGTTCCGGTCATTAGAATGTGCGGTACCGATCAATCGAATGTGCGGTACCGATAAATCGAATGTGCCTTCCCGATCAATCGAATGTGCGTTACCGATCAATCGAATGTGCGGTCCCGATCAATCGAATATGCGGTACCGATCAATCGAATGTGCGGTACCGATCAATCGATTGTGCGGTACCGATCAATCGAATGTGCTGTCCCGATCAATCGAACGTGCGGTACCGATAAATCGAATGTGTGTTGCCGATCAATCTGATGTGCGTACGGATGAATCGAATGTGCGGTACCGATAAATCGATTGTACGTGCCGATTAATCGAATGTGTCCGATGTCGATCAATCGAATGTGCGGTACCGATCAATAGAATGTGCGGTAACGATCTATCGAATGTGCGGTACCGATAAATCGAATGTGCGTTGCTGATAAATAGAATGTGCGTTCGAGATCAATCGAATATGCGGTACCGATAAATCGAATGTGCGTTGCCGATAAATAGAATGTGCGGTACCAATCAATCGAATGTACGGTACCGATCAATCGAATGTGCGGTACCGATAAATCGTTTGTACGGTGCCCATTAATCGAATGTGTCCGATGTCGATCAATCGAATGTGCGGTACCGATCATTAGAATGTGCGGTATCGATCAATCGAATGTGCGGTACCGATAAATCGATTGTACGTGCCGATTAATCGAATGTGTCCGATGTCGATCAATCGAATGTGCGGTACCGATCAAAAGAATGTGGGGTAACGATCTATCGAATGTGCGGTACCGATAAATCGAATGTGTTTTGCTGATAAATAGAATGTGCGTTCGAGATCAATCGAATATGCGGTACCGATAAATCGAATGTGCGTTGCCGATAAATAGAATGTGCGGTACCGATCAATCGAATGTGCGGTACCGATCAATCGAATGTGCGGTACCGATAAATCGTTTGTACGGTGCCCATTAATCGAATGTGTCCGATGTCGATCAATCGAATGTGCGGTACCGATCAATAGAATGTGCGGTACCGATCAATCGAATGTGCGGTACCGATAAATCGAATGTGCGTTGCCGATAAATAGAATGTGTGTTCGAGATCAATCGAATATGCGGCACCGATAAATCGAATTTGCCTTCCCGATCAATCGAATGTGCGTTACCGATCAATCGAATGTGCTTTGCCGATAAATCGAATGTGCGTTACCGATCAATCGAATGTGCGGTACCGATAAATCGAATGTGCGTTGCCGATAAATCGAATGTGCGGTACCGATCAATCGTACCGATCAATCGAATGTGCGGTAGCGATCAATCGAATGTGCGGTCCCGATCAAACGAATATGCGATACCGATTAATCGAATGTGCGGTACCGATCAATCGTACCGATCAATCGAATGTGCGGCACCGATAAATCGAATTTGCCTTCCCGATCAATCGAATGTGCGTTACCGATCAATCGAATGTGCTTTGCCGATAAATCGAATGTGCGTTACCGATCAATCGAATGTGCGGTACCGATAAATCGAATGTGCGTTGCCGATAAATAGAATGTGCGGTAACGATCTATCGAATGTGCGGTACCGATAAATCGAATGTGCGTTGCCGATAAATAGAATGTGCGTTCGAGATCAATCGAATGTGCGGTACCGATAAATCGAATTAGCGTTGCCGATAAATAGAATGTGCGGTACCGATCAATCGAATGTGCGGTACCGATCAATCAAATGTGCGGTTCCGATCAATCGAATGTGCGGTACCGATCAATCGAATGTGTGGTACCGATAAATCGTTTGTACGGTGCCCATTAATCGAATGTGTCCGATGTCGATCAGTCGAATGTGTGGTACCGATCAATCGAATGAGCGTTGCTGTGAAAGAGCGTATGTGCGGTAAAGATTAATAGAATGTGCGGTACCGATCAATGGAATGTGTGGTACCAATCAATCGAATGTGCGTTGCCGATAAATCGAGTGTACGGTGCCGATTAATCGAATGTGTCCGATGTCGATCAGTCGAATGTGTGGTACCGATCAATCGAATGTGCGTTGAAGATCAATCGAATGAGCGTTGCCGTGAAAGAGCGTATGTGCGTTACCGATCAATCGAATTTGCGGTACCGATAAATCGAATGTGCGTTGCCGATAAATCGAATGTGCGGTACATTTAAATAGAATGTGCGGTACCGATCAATCGAATATGTGGTACCGATCAATCGAATGTGCGGTACCGATTAATAGAATGTGCGGTACCGATCAATCGATTGTGCGGTACCGATTAATCGAATGTGTGTTCCCGATCAATCGAATGTGCGGTACCGATAAATAGAATGTGCGGTGTATTTAAATGGAATATGTGGTACCGATCAATCATATGTGCGGTACCGATCAATCGAAAGTGCGGTACCGATCAATCTAATGTGCGGTACCGATCAATCTAATGTGCGTTGCCGATAAATCGAATGTGCGGTACCGATCAATCGAATGTGCGGTACCGATAAATCGATTGTACGGTGCCGATTAATCGAATATGTCCAAATTCGATCATTCGAATGTGCGGTACCGATCAATAGAATGTGCGGTATCGATCAATCGAATGTGCGGTACATTTAAATAGAATGTGCGTTCCCGATCAATCGAATGTGCGGTACCGATAAACCGAATGTGCGTTGCCGATAAATCGAATGTGTGGTACCGATCAATCGAATGTGCGGTACCGATAAATCGAATGTGCAGTGTATTTAAATAGAATATGTGGTACCGATCAATCGAATGTGCGGTACCGATCAATCGAATGCGCGGTACCGATCAATCGAATGTGCGGTACCGATCAATCGAATGTGCGTTCTCGATCAAACGAATGTGAGTTGCCGATCAATCGATTGTGCGGTACCGATCAATCGAATGTGCGTTACCGATCAATCGAATGTGCGGTACCGATAAATATAATGTTTAGTGTATTTAAATAGAATAGGCTGTACCGATCAATCGAATGTGCAGTGTATTTAAATAGAATATGTGGTACCGATCAATCGAATGTGCGGTACCGATTAATAGAATGTGGGGTATCGATCAATCGATTGTGCGGTTCCGATAAATCGATTGTGCGTTGCCTATGAATCGAATGTGCGGTACCGATCAATCGAATGTGCGGTACCGATCAATCGAATGTGCTGTACCGATCAATCGAATGTGCGGGTCCAATAAATCGAATGTGCGGTACCGATAAATCGAATGTGCGTTGCCGATAAATCGATTTTGCGGTACCGATCAATCTAATGTGCGGTACCGATCAATCGAATGTGTGGTACCGATCAATCGAATGTGAGTTGCCGATAAATAGAATATGCGGTACCGATCAATCGAATGTGCGGTACCGATTAATCGAATTTGCGGTATCGATCAATCGATTGTGCGGTTCCGATAAATCGAATGTGCGGTCCGATCAATCGAATGTGCGGTACCGATCAATCAAATGTGCGTTGCCGATAAATCGAATGTGCGGTACCGATCAATCTAATGTGCGTTGCCTATGAATCGAATGTGAGGTACCGATCAATCGAATGTGCGGTACCGATCAATCGAATGCGCGGTACCGATAAATCGAATGTGTGGTTCCAATAAATCGAATATGCGGTACCGATCAATCGAATGTGCGTTACGGATCAATCGAATGTGTGGTTCCAATAAATCGAATATGCGGTACCGATCAATCGAATGTGCGTTACGGATTAATCGAATGTGTGGTACCGATCAATCGAATGTGAGTTGCCGATAAATCGAATGTGCGGTACCGATCAATCGAATGTGCGGTACCGATCAATCGAATATGCGGAAACGATAAATCCAATTTGCGGTATCGATCAATCGAATGTGTGGTACCGATCAATCGAATGTGAGTTGCCGATTAATCGAATGTGTCCGATGTCGATCAATCGAATGTGCGGAACTGATCAATAGAATGTGCGGTAACGATCTATCGAATGTGCGGTACCGATAAATCGTTTGTGCGCTGCCGATAAATAGAATAAGCGTTCGAGATCAATCGAATGTGCCGTATCGATCAATCGAATGTGCGGTACCGATAAATCGTTTGTACGGTGACCATTAATCGAATGTGTCCGATGTCGATCAGTCGAATGTGTGGTACCGATCAATCGAATGAGCGTTGCTGTGAAACAGCGTATGTGCGGTAAAGATTAATAGAATGTGTGGTATCGATCAATCGAATGTGTGGTACCGATCAATCGAATGTGAGTTGCCGATAAATAGAATATGCGGTACCGATCAATCGAATGTGCGGTACCCATTAATCGAATTTGCGGTATCGATCAATCGATTGTGCGGTTCCGATAAATCGAATGTGCGGTCCGATCAATCGAATGTGCGGTACCGATAAATCAAATGTGCGTTGCCGATAAATCGAATGTGCGGTACCGATCAATCGAATGTGTGGTTCCAATAAATCGAATATGCGGTACCGATCAATCGAATGTGCGTTACAGATCAATCGAATGTGTGGTTCCAATAAATCGAATATGCGGTACCGATCAATCGAATGTGCGTTACGGATCAATCGAATGTGTGGTACCGATCAATCGAATGTGCGTTGCCGATAAATCGAATGTGCGGTACCGATCAATCGAATGTGCGGAACCGATCAATCGAATATGCGGAACCGATAAATCCAATTTACGGTATCGATCAATCTAATGTGCGATACCGATCAATCGAATGTGCGTTCCCGATCAATCGAATGTGCGGTACCGATCAATCGAATGTGCGGTACCGATCAATCGAATGTGCGGTCTCGATCAAACGAATGTGGGTTACCGATCAATCGAATGTGCGGTACCGATCAATCGATTGTGCGGTACCGATCAATCGAATGTGCTGTCCCGATCAATCGAACGTGCGTTACCGATAAATCGAATGTGTGTTGCCGATCAATCTGATGTGCGTACGGATGAATCGAATGTGCGGTACCGATAAATCGATTGTACGTGCCGATTAATCGAATGTGTCCGATGTCGATCAATCGAATGTGCGGTACCGATCAATCGAATGTGCGGTAACGATCTATCGAATGTGCGGTACCGATAAATCGAAAGTGCGTTGCCGATAAATAGAATGTGCGTTCGAGATCAATCGAATATGCGGTACCGATCAATCGAATGTGCGTTGCCGATAAATAGAATGTCGGTACCGATCAATCGAATGTACGGTACCGATCAATCGAATGTGCGGTACCGATAAATCGAAAGTGCGTTGCCGATAAATCGAATGTGCGTTCGAGATCAATCGAATATGCGGTACCGATAAATCGAATGTGCGTTACGGATCAATCGAATGTGCGTTACGGATCAATCGAATGTGTGGTTCCAATAAATCGAATATGCGGTACCGATCAATCGAATGTGCGTTACGGATTAATCGAATGTGTGGTACCGATCAATCGAATGTGAGTTGCCGATAAATCGAATGTGCGGTACCGATCAATCGAATGTGCGGTACCGATCAATCGAATATGCGGAAACGATAAATCCAATTTGCGGTATCGATCAATCGAATGTGTGGTACCGATCAATCGAATGTGAGTTGCCGATTAATCGAATGTGTCCGATGTCGATCAATCGAATGTGCGGAACTGATCAATAGAATGTGCGGTAACGATCTATCGAATGTGCGGTACCGATAAATCGTTTGTGCGCTGCCGATAAATAGAATAAGCGTTCGAGATCAATCGAATGTGCCGTACCGATCAATCGAATGTGCGGTACCGATAAATCGTTTGTACGGTGCCCATTAATCGAATGTGTCCGATGTCGATCAGTCGAATGTGTGGTACCGATCAATCGAATGAGCGTTGCTGTAAAACAGCGTATGTGCGGTAAAGATTAATAGAATGTGTGGTATCGATCAATCGAATGTGTGGTACCGATCAATCGAATGTGAGTTGCCGATAAATAGAATATGCGGTACCGATCAATCGAATGTGCGGTACCCATTAATCGAATTTGCGGTATCGATCAATCGATTGTGCGGTTCCGATAAATCGAATGTGCGGTCCGATCAATCAAATGTGCGTTGCCGATAAATCGAATGTGCGGTACCGATCAATCGAATGTGTGGTTCCAATAAATCGAATATGCGGTACCGATCAATCGAATGTGCGTTACAGATCAATCGAATGTGTGGTTCCAATAAATCGAATATGCGGTACCGATCAATCGAATGTGCGTTACGGATCAATCGAATGTGTGGTACCGATCAATCGAATGTGCGTTGCCGATAAATCGAATGTGCGGTACCGATCAATCGAATGTGCGGAACCGATCAATCGAATATGCGGAACCGATAAATCCAATTTACGGTATCGATCAATCTAATGTGCGATACCGATCAATCGAATGTGCGTTCCCGATCAATCGAATGTGCGGTACCGATCAATCGAATGTGCGGTACCGATCAATCGAATGTGCGGTCTCGATCAAACGAATGTGGGGTACCGATCAATCGAATGTGCGGTACCGATCAATCGATTGTGCGGTACCGATCAATCGAATGTGCTGTCCCGATCAATCGAACGTGCGGTACCGATAAATCGAATGTGTGTTGCCGATCAATCTGATGTGCGTACGGATGAATCGAATGTGCGGTACCGATAAATCGATTGTACGTGCCGATTAATCGAAGGTGTCCGATGTCGATCAATCGAATGTGCGGTACCGATCAATCGAATGTGCGGTAACGACCTATCGAATGTGCGGTACCGATAAATCGAAAGTGCGTTGCCGATAAATCGATTGTGCGTTCGAGATCAATCGAATATGCGGTACCGATAAATCGAATGTGAGTTGCCGATAAATAGAATGTCGGTACCGATCAATCGAATGTACGGTACCGATCAATCGAATGTGCGGTACCGATAAATCGAAAGTGCGTTGCCGATAAATAGAATGTGCGTTCGAGATCAATCGAATATGCGGTACCGATAAATCGAATGTGCGTTGCGGATAAAGAGAATGTCGGTACCGATCAATCGAATGTACGGTACCGATCAATCGAATGTGCGGTACCGCTAAATCGTTTGTACGGTGCCCATTAATCGAATGTGTCCGATGTCGATCAATCGAATGTGCGGTACCGATCATTAGAATGTGCGGTATCGATCAATCGAATGTGCGGTACCGATAAATCGAATGTGCGTTGCCGATAAATAGAATGTGTGTTCGAGATCAATCGAATGTGCGGTACCGATAAATCGAATGTGCCTTCCCGATCAATCGAATGTGCGTTACCGATCAATCGAATGTGCTTTGCCGATAAATCGAATGTGCGTTACCGATCAATCGAATGTGCGGTACCGATAAATCGAATGTGCGTTGCCGATAAATAGAATGTGTGTTCGAGATCAATCGAATGTGAAGTACCGATAAATCGAATGTGCCTTCCCGATCAATCGAATGTGCGTTACCGATCAATCGAATGTGCTTTGCCGATAAATCGAATGTGCGTTACCGATCAATCGAATGTGCGGTACCGATCAATCGAACGTGCGGTACCGATAAATCCAATGTGCGGCACCGATCAATTCCGATGTGCGTACAGATGAATCGAATGTGCGGTACCGATAAATCGATTGTACGTGCCGATTAATCGAATGTGTCCGATGTCGATCAATCGAATGTGCGGAACTGATCAATAGAATGTGCGGTAACGATCTATCGAATGTGCGGTACCGATAAATCGTTTGTGCGCTGCCGATAAATAGAATAAGCGTTCGAGATCAATCGAATGTGCCGTACCGATCAATCGAATGTGCGGTACCGATAAATCGTTTGTTCGGTGCCCATTAATCGAATGTGTCCGATGTCGATCAGTCGAATGTGTGGTACCGATCAATCGAATGATTTTTGCTGTGAAACAGCGTATGTGCGGTAAAGATTAATAGAATGTGCGGTACCGATCAATCGAATGTGCGGTACATTTAAATAGAATGTTCGTTCCCGATCAATCGAATGTGCGGTACCGATAAATCGAATGTGCGTTGCCGATAAATCGAATGTGCGGTACCGATCAATCGAATGTGCGGTACCGATCAATCGAATGTGCAGTGTATTTAAATATAATATGTGGTACCGATCAATCGAATGTGCGGTACCGATAAATCGAATGTGCGTTGCCGATAAATAGAATGTGCGGTACCGATCAATCGAATGTGCGGTACCGATCAATCGAATGTGCGGTACCGATAAATCGTTTGTACGGTGCCCATTAATCGAATGTGTCCGATGTCGATCAATCGAATGTGCGGTACCGTTCATTAGAATGTGCGGTACCGATCAATCGAATGTGCGGTACAGATAAATCGAATGTGCGTTGCCGATAAATAGAATGTGTGTTCGAGATCAATCGAATGTGCGGTACCGATAAATCGAACGTGCCTTCCCGATCAATCGAATGTGCGTTACCGATCAATCGAATGTGCTTTGCCGATAAATCGAATGTGCGTTACCGATCAATCGAATGTGCGGTACCGATAAATCGAATGTGCGTTGCCGATAAATCGAATGTGCGGTACCGATCAATCGAATGTGCGGTACCGATCAATCGAATGTGCGTTGAAGATCAATCGAATGTGCGGTACCGATAAATCGAATGTGCGTTGCCGATAAATCGAATGTGCGATACCGATCAATCGAATGAGCGGTATCGATCAATCGAATGTGCGGTACCGATAAATCGAGTGTCCGGTGCCTATTAATCGAATGTGTCAGATGTCGATCAGTCGAATGTGTGGTACCGATCAATCGAATGTGCGGTACCGATCAATCGAATGTGCGTTGCCGATAAATCGAATGTGCGGTACCGATCAATCTAATGTGCGTACCGATAAATCGATTGTACGGTGCCGATTAATCGAATGTGTCCGATGTCGATCATTCGAATGTGCGGTACCGATCAATAGAATGTGCGGTATCGATCAATCGAATGTGCGGTACATTTAAATAGAATGTGCGTTCCCGATCAATCGAATGTGCGGTACCGATAAACCGAATGTGCGTTGCCGATAAATCGAATGTGCGGTACCGATCAATCGAATGTGCGGTACCGATCAATCGAATGTGCAGTGTATTTAAATAGAATATGTGGTACCGATCAATCTAATGTGCCTTACCGATCAATCGAATGTGCGGTACCGATTAATAGAATGTGCGGTATCGATCAATCGATTGTGCGGTACCGATTAATCGAATGTGCGGTATCGTCGAATGTGCGGTATATTTAAATAGAATGTGCGTTCCCGATCAATCGAATGTGCGGTACCGATAAATCGAATGTGCGTTGCCGATAAATCGAATGTGCGGTACCGATCAATCGAATGTGCGGTACCGATCAATCGAATGTGCGGTACCGATTAATCGAATGTGTCTTCCCTATCAATCGAATGTGCGGTACCGATAAATCGAATGTGCGGTGTATTTAAATAGAATATGTGGAACCGATCAATCGAATGTGCGGTACCGATTAATAGAATGTGCGGTATCGATCAATCGATTGTGCGGTACCGATTAATCGAATGTGCGGTATCGATCAATCGATTGTGCGTTACCTATAAATCGAATGTGCGGTACCGATCAATCGAATGTGCGGTACCGATCAATCGAATGTGCGGTACCGATCAATCTAATGTCCGTTGCCGATAAATCGAATGTGTGGTACCGATCAATCGAATGTGCGGTACCGATCAATAGAATGTGCGGTACCGATAAATCGAATGTGCGTTGCCGATAAATCGAATGTGCGATACCGATCAATCGAATGAGCGGTATCGATCAATCGAATGTGTGGTACAGATAAATCGAGTGTCCGGTGCCTATTAATCGAATGTGTCCGATGTCGATCAGTCGAATGTGTGGTACCGATCAATCGAATGTGCGGTACCGATCAATCGAATGTGCGTTGCCGATAAATCGAATGTGCGGTACCGATCAATCTAATGTGCGTACCGATCAATCGAATGTGCGGTACCGATAAATCGATTGTACGGTGCCGATAAATCGAATGTGCGGTACCGATCAATCGAATGTGCGGTACCGATCAATCGAATGTGCGGTACCGATTAATCGAATGTGCGGTACCGATAAATCGAATGTGCGGTACCGATAAATCGAATGTGCGGTGTATTTAAATAGAATATGTGGAACCGATCAATCGAATGTGCGGTACCGATTAATAGAATGTGCGGTATCGATCAATCGATTGTGCGGTACCGATTAATCGAATGTGCGGTATCGATCAATCGATTGTGCGTTACCTATAAATCGAATGTGCGGTACCGATCAATCGAATGTGCGGTACCGATCAATCGAATGTGCGGTACCGATCAATCTAATGTCCGTTGCCGATAAATCGAATGTGCGGTACCGATCAATCGAATGTGCGGTACCGATCAATAGAATGTGCGGTACCGATAAATCGAATGTGCGTTGCCGATAAATAGAATGTGCGTTCGAGATCAATCGAATGTGCGGTACCGATAAATCGAATGTGCGTTGCCGATAAATCGAATGTGCGATACCGATCAATCGAATGAGCGGTATCGATCAATCGAATGTGCGGTACCGATTAATCGAGTGTCCGGTGCCTATTAATCGAATGTGTCCGATGTCGATCAGTCGAATGTGTGGTACCGATCAATCGAATGTGCGGTACCGATCAATCGAATGTGCGTTGCCGATAAATCGAATGTGCGGTACCGATCAATCTAATGTGCGTACCGATCAATCGAATGTGCGGTACCGATAAATCGATTGTACGGTGCCGATTAATCGAATGTGTCCGATGTCGATCATTCGAATGTGCGGTACCGATCAATAGAATGTGCGGTATCGATCAATCGAATGTGCGGTACATTTAAATAGAATGTGCGTTCCCGATCAATCGAATGTGCGGTACCGATAAACCGAATGTGCGTTGCCGATAAATCGAATGTGCGGTACCGATCAATCGAATGTGCGGTACCGATCAATCGAATGTGCAGTGTATTTAAATAGAATATGTGGTACCGATCAATCTAATGTGCGGTACCGATCAATCGAATGTGCGGTACCGATTAATAGAATGTGCGGTATCGATCAATCGATTGTGCGGTACCGATTAATCGAATGTGCGGTATCGTCGAATGTGCGGTATATTTAAATAGAATGTGCGTTCCCGATCAATCGAATGTGCGGTACCGATAAATCGAATGTGCGTTGCCGATAAATCGAATGTGCGGTACCGATCAATCGAATGTGCGGTACCGATCAATCGAATGTGCGGTACCGATTAATCGAATGTGTCTTCCCTATCAATCGAATGTGCGGTACCGATAAATCGAATGTGCGGTGTATTTAAATAGAATATGTGGAACCGATCAATCGAATGTGCGGTACCGATTAATAGAATGTGCGGTATCGATCAATCGATTGTGCGGTACCGATTAATCGAATATGCGGTATCGATCAATCGATTGTGCGTTACCTATAAATCGAATGTGCGGTACCGATCAATCGAATGTGCGGTACCGATCAATCGAATGTGCGGTACCGATCAATCTAATGTCCGTTGCCGATAAATCGAATGTGTGGTACCGATCAATCGAATGTGCGGTACCGATCAATAGAATGTGCGGTACCGATAAATCGAATGTGCGTTGCCGATAAATAGAATGTGCGTTCGAGATCAATCGAATGTGCGGTACCGATAAATCGAATGTGCGTTGCCGATAAATCGAATGTGCGATACCGATCAATCGAATGAGCGGTATCGATCAATCGAATGTGTGGTACCGATAAATCGAGTGTCCGGTGCCTATTAATCGAATGTGTCCGATGTCGATCAGTCGAATGTGTGGTACCGATCAATCGAATGTGCGGTACCGATCAATCGAATGTGCGTTGCCGATAAATCGAATGTGCGGTACCGATCAATGTAATGTGCGTACCGATCAATCGAATGTGCGGTACCGATAAATCGATTGTACGGTGCCGATTAATCGAATGTGTCCGATGTCGATCATTCGAATGTGCGGTACCGATCAATAGAATGTGCGGTATCGATCAATCGAATGTGCGGTACATTTAAAATAGAATGTGCGTTGCCGATAAATCGAATGTGCGGTACCGATCAATCGAATGTGCGGTACCGATCAATCGAATGTGCGGTCTCGATCAAACGAATGTGAGTTGCCGATCAATCGAATGTGCGGTACCGATCAATCGAATGTGCGTTACCAATCAATCGAATGTGCGGTACCGATAAATAGAATGTTTAGTGTATTTAAATAGAATAGGCGGTACCGATCAATCGAATGTGCAGTGTATTTAAATAGAATATGTGGTACCGATCAATCGAATGTGCGGTACCGATTAATCGAATGTGCGGTATCGATCAATCGATTGTGCGGTTCCGATAAATCGATTGTGCGTTGCCTATGAATCGAATGTGCGGTACCGATCAATCGAATGTGCGGTACCGATCAATCGAATGTGCTGTACCGATCAATCGAATGTGCGGGTCCAATAAATCGAATGTGCGGTACCGATAAATCGAATGTGCGTTGCCGATAAATCGATTTTGCAGTACCGATCAATCTAATGTGCGGTACCGATCAATCGAATGTGTGGTACCGATCAATCGAATGTGAGTTGCCGATAAATAGAATATGCGGTACCGATCAATCGAATGTGCGGTACCGATTAATCGAATTTGCGGTATCGATCAATCGATTGTGCGGTTCCGATAAATAGAATGTGCGGTCCGATCAATCGAATGTGCGGTACCGATAAATCAAATGTGCGTTGCCGATAAATCGAATGTGCGGTACCGATCAATCTAATGTGCGTTGCCTATGAATCGAATGTGCGGTACCGATCAATCGAATGTGCGGTACCGATCAATCGAATGCGCGGTACCGATCAATCGAATGTGTGGTTCCAATAAATCGAATATGCGGTACCGATCAATCGAATGTGCGTTACGGATTAATCGAATGTGTGGTACCGATCAATCGAATGTGAGTTGCCGATAAATCGAATGTGCGGTACCGATCAATCGAATGTGCGGTACCGATCAATCGAATATGCGGAACCGATAAATCCAATTTGCGGTATCGATCAATCGAATGTGTAGTACCGATCAATCGAATGTGAGTTGCCGATAAATAGAATATGCGGTACCGATCAATCGAATGTGCGGTACCGATAAATCGAATGTGCGGTCCGATCAATCGAATGTGCGGTACCGATCAATCGAATGTGCGGTACCGATAAATAGAATGTGCAGTGTATTTAAATAGAATATGTGGTACCGATCAATCGAATGTGCGGTACCGATTAATAGAATGTGCGGTATCGATCAATCGATTGTGCGGTTCCGATCAATCGAATGTGCGGTCCCGATCAATCGAATGTGCGGTACCGATCAATCGAATGTGCGGTACCGATCAATCTAATGTGCGGTACCGATCAATCTAATGTGCGGTACAGATAAATCGATTGTACGTGCCGATTTATCGAATGTGTCCGATGTCGATCAATCGAATGTGCGGTACCGATTATTAGAATGTGTGGTACCGATCAATAGAATGTGCGGTACCGATAAATCGAATGTGCGTTGCCGATAAACAGAATGTGTGTTCGAGATCAATCGAATGTGCGGTACCGATAAATCGAATGTGCCTTCCCGATCAATTGAATGTGCGTTACCGATCAATCGAATGTGCTTTGCCGATAAATCGAATGTGCGTTACCGATCAATCGAATGTGCGGTACTGATAAATCGAATGTGCGGTTCGATTGTGCTTTACCGATAAATGGACTGTACGGTGCCGATTAATAGAATGTGTCCGATGTCGATCAATCGAATGTGCGGTACCGATCAATCGAATGTGCGGTACCGATCAATCGAATGTGCGGTACATTTAAATAGAATGTGCGTTCCCGATCAATCGAATGTGCGGTACCGATAAATCGAATGTGCGTTGCCGATAAATCGAATGTGCGGTACCGATCAATCGAATGTGCGGTACCGATCAATCGAATGTGCAGTGTATTTAAATAGAATATGTGGTACCGATCAATCGAATGTGCGGTACCGATCAATCGAATGTGCGACACCGATCAATCAAATGTGCGGTACCGATCAATCGAATGTGCGGTCTCGATCAAACGAATGTGCGTTACCGATCAATCGAATGTGCGGTACCGATAAATAGAATGTTTAGTTTATTTAAATAGAATAGGCGGTACCGATCAATCGAATGTGCGGTACCGATTAATCGAATGTGCGTTATCGATCAATCGATTGTGCGGTTCCGATAAATCGAATGTGCGTTGCCTATGAATCGAATGTGCGGTACCGATCAATCGAATGTGCGGTACCGATCAATCGAATGTGCTGTACCGATCAATCGAATGTGCGGGTCCAATAAATCGAATGTGCGGTACCGATAAATCGAATGTGCGTTGCCGATAAATCGATTTTGCGGTACCGATCAATCTAATGTGCGGTACCGATCAATCGAATGTGTGGTACCGATCAATCGAATGTGCGTTGCGGATCAATCGAATGTGCGTTGCCGTGAAAAAGCTTATGTGCGGTACCGATAAATCGAATGTGCGGTATCGATCAATCGAATGTGCGGTACCGATAAATCGAATGTGCGTTGCCGATAAATAGAATGTGCGTTCCCGATCAATCGAATGTGCGGTACCGATAAAACGAATGTGCGTTGCCGATCAATCGATTGTGCGGTACCGATAAATCGAATGTGCGGTCCCGATCAATCGAATGTGCGGTACCGATAAATCGAATGTGCGTTGCCGATCAATCGAATGTGCGGTACCGATCAATCTAATGTGCGTACCGATCAATCGAATGTGCTTTGCCGGTAAATAGAATGTGCGTTACCGATCAATCGAATGTTCGGTACCAATAAATCGAATGTGCTGTTCATTTAAATGGAATTTGCAGTGCCGATAGATCGAATGTGCGGTACCGATCAATAGATTGTGCGGTATCGATCAATCGATTGTGCGGTACCGATAAATCAAATGTGCGGAACCGATCAATCGAATGTGCGGTACCGATAAATCGAATGTTCGTTGCCTATTAATAGATTATGCTTTACCGATCAATCGAATGTGCGGTACCGATAAATCGATTGTACGGTGCCGATTAATCGAATGTGTCCGTTGTACATCAATCGAATGTGTGGCACCGATCAATCGAATGTGCGGTACCGATCAATCGAATGTGCGGTACCGATAAATCGAATGTGCGGTACCGATGAATCGAATGTGCGGTACCGATGAATCGAATGTGCGGTACCGATCAATCGAATGTGCGTCACCGATCAATCGAATGTGCGGTACCGATCAATCGAATGTGCGGTACCGATAAATAGAATGTGCAGTGTATTTAAATAGAATATGTGGTACCGATCAATCGAATGTGCGGTACCGATCAATCGAATGTGCGGTACCGATAAATCGAATGTGCGGTACATTTAAATAGAATGTGCGGTACCGATCAATCGAATGTGCGGTCCCGATCAATCGAATGTGCGGTACCGATTAATAGAATGTGCGGTATCGATCAATCGATTGTGCGGTACCGATTAATCGAATGTGCGGTATCGTCGAATGTGCGGTATATTTAAATAGAATGTGCGTTCCCGATCAATCGAATGTGCGGTACCGATAAATCGAATGTGCGTTGCCGATAAATCGAATGTGCGGTACCGATCAATCGAATGTGCGGTACCGATCAATCGAATGTGCGGTACCGATTAATCGAATGTGTCTTCCCAATCAATCGAATGTGCGGTACCGATAAATCGAATGTGCGGTGTATTTAAATAGAATATGTGGAACCGATCAATCGAATGTGCGGTACCGATTAATAGAATGTGCGGTATCGATCAATCGATTGTGCGGTACCGATCAATCGAATGTGCGGTACCGATCAATCTAATGTGCGTTGCCGATAAATCGAATGTGTGGTACCGATCAATCGAATGTGCGGTACCGATCAATAGAATGTGCGGTACCGATAAATCGAATGTGCGTTGCCGATAAATCGAATGTGCGATACCGATCAATCGAATGAGCGGTATCGATCAATCGAATGTGTGGTACAGATAAATCGAGTGTCCGGTGCCTATTAATCGAATGTGTCCGATGTCGATCAGTCGAATGTGTGGTACCGATCAATCGAATGTGCGGTACCGATCAATCGAATGTGCGTTGCCGATAAATCGAATGTGCGGTACCGATCAATCTAATGTGCGTACCGATCAATCGAATGTGCGGTACCGATAAATCGATTGTACGGTGCCGATAAATCGAATGTGCGGTACCGATCAATCGAATGTGCGGTACCGATCAATCGAATGTGCGGTACCGATTAATCGAATGTGCGGTACCGATAAATCGAATGTGCGGTACCGATAAATCGAATGTGCGGTGTATTTAAATAGAATATGTGGAACCGATCAATCGAATGTGCGGTACCGATTAATAGAATGTGCGGTATCGATCAATCGATTGTGCGGTACCGATTAATCGAATGTGCGGTATCGATCAATCGATTGTGCGTTACCTATAAATCGAATGTGCGGTACCGATCAATCGAATGTGCGGTACCGATCAATCGAATGTGCGGTACCGATCAATCTAATGTCCGTTGCCGATAAATCGAATGTGCTGTACCGATCAATCGAATGTGCGGTACCGATCAATAGAATGTGCGGTACCGATAAATCGAATGTGCGTTGCCGATAAATAGAATGTGCGTTCGAGATCAATCGAATGTGCGGTACCGATAAATCGAATGTGCGTTGCCGATAAATCGAATGTGCGATACCGATCAATCGAATGAGCGGTATCGATCAATCGAATGTGCGGTACCGATTAATCGAGTGTCCGGTGCCTATTAATCGAATGTGTCCGATGTCGATCAGTCGAATGTGTGGTACCGATCAATCGAATGTGCGGTACCGATCAATCGAATGTGCGTTGCCGATAAATCGAATGTGCGGTACCGATCAATCTACTGTGCGTACCGATCAATCGAATGTGCGGTACCGATAAATCGATTGTACGGTGCCGATTAATCGAATGTGTCCGATGTCGATCATTCGAATGTGCGGTACCGATCAATAGAATGTGCGGTATCGATCAATCGAATGTGCGGTACATTTAAATAGAATGTGCGTTCCCGATCAATCGAATGTGCGGTACCGATAAACCGAATGTGCGTTGCCGATAAATCGAATGTGCGGTACCGATCAATCGAATGTGCGGTACCGATGAATCGAATGTGCAGTGTATTTAAATAGAATATGTGGTACCGATCAATCTAATGTGCGGTACCGATCAATCGAATGTGCGGTACCGATTAATAGAATGTGCGGTATCGATCAATCGATTGTGCGGTACCGATTAATCGAAAGTGCGGTATCGTCGAATGTGCGGTATATTTAAATAGAATGTGCGTTCCCGATCAATCGAATGTGCGGTACCGATAAATCGAATGTGCGTTGCCGATAAATCGAATGTGCGGTACCGATCAATCGAATGTGCGGTACCGATCAATCGAATGTGCGGTACCGATTAATCGAATGTGTCTTCCCTATCAATCGAATGTGCGGTACCGATAAATCGAATGTGCGGTGTATTTAAATAGAATATGTGGAACCGATCAATCGAATGTGCGGTACCGATTAATAGAATGTGCGGTATCGATCAATCGATTGTGCGGTACCGATTAATCGAATATGCGGTATCGGTCAATCGATTGTGCGTTACCTATAAATCGAATGTGCGGTACCGATCAATCGAATGTGCGGTACCGATCAATCGAATGTGCGGTACCGATCAATCTAATGTCCGTTGCCGATAAATCGAATGTGTGGTACCCATCAATCGAATGTGCGGTACCGATCAATAGAATGTGCGGTACCGATCAATCGAATGTGCGTTGCCGATAAATAGAATGTGCGTTCGAGATCAATCGAATGTGCGGTACCGATAAATCGAATGTGCGTTGCCGATAAATCGAATGTGCGATACCGATCAATCGAATGAGCGGTATCGATCAATCGAATGTGTGGTACCGATAAATCGAGTGTCCGGTGCCTATTAATCGAATGTGTCCGATGTCGATCAGTCGAATGTGTGGTACCGATCAATCGAATGTGCGGTACCGATCAATCGAATGTGCGTTGCCGATAAATCGAATGTGCGGTACCGATCAATGTAATGTGCGTACCGATCAATCGAATGTGCGGTACCGATAAATCGATTGTACGGTGCCGATTAATCGAATGTGTCCGATGTCGATCATTCGAATGTGCGGTACCGATCAATAGAATGTGCGGTATCGATCAATCGAATGTGCGGTACATTTAAAATAGAATGTGCGTTGCCGATAAATCGAATGTGCGGTACCGATCAATCGAATGTGCGGTACCGATCAATCGAATGTGCGGTCTCGATCAAACGAATGTGAGTTGCCGATCAATCGAATGTGCGGTACCGATCAATCGAATGTGCGTTACCGATCAATCGAATGTGCGGTACCGATAAATAGAATGTTTAGTGTATTTAAATAGAATAGGCGGTACCGATCAATCGAATGTGCAGTGTATTTGAATAGAATATGTGGTACCGATCAATCGAATGTGCAGTACCGATTAATCGAATGTGCGGTATCGATCAATCGATTGTGCGGTTCCGATAAATCGATTGTGCGTTGCCTATGAATCGAATGTGCGGTACCGATCAATCGAATGTGCGGTACCGATCAATCGAATGTGCTGTACCGATCAATCGAATGTGCGGGTCCAATAAATCGAATGTGCGGTACCGATAAATCGAATGTGCGTTGCCGATAAATCGATTTTGCAGTACCGATCAATCTAATGTGCGGTACCGATCAATCGAATGTGTGGTACCGATCAATCGAATGTGAGTTGCCGATAAATAGAATATGCGGTACCGATCAATCGAATGTGCGGTACCGATTAATCGAATTTGCGGTATCGATCAATCGATTGTGCGGTTCCGATAAATAGAATGTGCGGTCCGATCAATCGAATGTGCGGTACCGATAAATCAAATGTGCGTTGCCGATAAATCGAATGTGCGGTACCGATAAATCTAATGTGCGTTGCCTATGAATCGAATGTGCGGTACCGATCAATCGAATGTGCGGTACCGATCAATCGAATGCGCGGTACCGATCAATCGAATGTGTGGTTCCAATAAATCGAATACGCGGTACCGATCAATCGAATGTGCGTTACGGATTAATCGAATGTGTGGTACCGATCAATCGAATGTGAGTTGCCGATAAATCGAATGTGCGGTACCGATCAATCGAATGTGCGGTACCGATCAATCGAATATGCGGAACCGATAAATCCAATTTGCGGTATCGATCAATCGAATGTGTAGTACCGATCAATCGAATGTGAGGTGCCGATAAATAGAATATGCGGTACCGATCAATCGAATGTGCGGTACCGATAAATCGAATGTGCGGTCCGATCAATCGAATGTGCGGTACCGATAAATCAAATGTGCGTTGCCGATAAATCGAATGTGCGGTACCGATCAAACTAATGTGCGTTGCCGATAAATAGAATGTGCGTTCGAGATCAATCGAATGTGCGGTACCGATAAATCGAATGTGCGTTGCCGATAAATCGAATGTGCGATACCGATCAATCGAATGAGCGGTATCGATCAATCGAATGTGTGGTACCGATAAATCGAGTGTCCGGTGCCTATTAATCGAATGTGTCCGATGTCGATCAGTCGAATGTGTGGTACCGATCAATCGAATGTGCGGTACCGATCAATCGAATGTGCGTTGCCGATAAATCGAATGTGCGGTACCGATCAATGTAATGTGCGTACCGATCAATCGAATGTGCGGTACCGATAAATCGATTGTACGGTGCCGATTAATCGAATGTGTCCGATGTCGATCATTCGAATGTGCGGTACCGATCAATAGAATGTGCGGTATCGATCAATCGAATGTGCGGTACATTTAAAATAGAATGTGCGTTGCCGATAAATCGAATGTGCGGTACCGATCAATCGAATGTGCGGTACCGATCAATCGAATGTGCGGTCTCGATCAAACGAATGTGAGTTGCCGATCAATCGAATGTGCGGTACCGATCAATCGAATGTGCGTTACCGATCAATCGAATGTGCGGTACCGATAAATAGAATGTTTAGTGTATTTAAATAGAATAGGCGGTACCGATCAATCGAATGTGCAGTGTATTTAAATAGAATATGTGGTACCGATCAATCGAATGTGCAGTACCGATTAATCGAATGTGCGGTATCGATCAATCGATTGTGCGGTTCCGATAAATCGATTGTGCGTTGCCTATGAATCGAATGTGCGGTACCGATCAATCGAATGTGCGGTACCGATCAATCGAATGTGCTGTACCGATCAATCGAATGTGCGGGTCCAATAAATCGAATGTGCGGTACCGATAAATCGAATGTGCGTTGCCGATAAATCGATTTTGCAGTACCGATCAATCTAATGTGCGGTACCGATCAATCGAATGTGTGGTACCGATCAATCGAATGTGAGTTGCCGATAAATAGAATATGCGGTACCGATCAATCGAATGTGCGGTACCGATTAATCGAATTTGCGGTATCGATCAATCGATTGTGCGGTTCCGATAAATAGAATGTGCGGTCCGATCAATCGAATGTGCGGTACCGATAAATCAAATGTGCGTTGCCGATAAATCGAATGTGCGGTACCGATAAATCTAATGTGCGTTGCCTATGAATCGAATGTGCGGTACCGATCAATCGAATGTGCGGTACCGATCAATCGAATGCGCGGTACCGATCAATCGAATGTGTGGTTCCAATAAATCGAATACGCGGTACCGATCAATCGAATGTGCGTTACGGATTAATCGAATGTGTGGTACCGATCAATCGAATGTGAGTTGCCGATAAATCGAATGTGCGGTACCGATCAATCGAATGTGCGGTACCGATCAATCGAATATGCGGAACCGATAAATCCAATTTGCGGTATCGATCAATCGAATGTGTAGTACCGATCAATCGAATGTGAGGTGCCGATAAATAGAATATGCGGTACCGATCAATCGAATGTGCGGTACCGATAAATCGAATGTGCGGTCCGATCAATCGAATGTGCGGTACCGATAAATCAAATGTGCGTTGCCGATAAATCGAATGTGCGGTACCGATCAATCTAATGTGCGTTGCCTATGAATCGAATGTGCGGTACCGATCAATCGAATGTGCGGTACCGATCAATCGAATGCGCGGTACCGATCAATCGAATGTGTGGTTCCAATAAATCGAATGTGCGGTACCGATCAATCGAATGTGCGTTACGGATCAATCGAATGTGTGGTACCGATCAATCGAATGTGCGTTGCCGATCAATCGAATGTGCGGTACCGATCAATCGAATGTGCGGTATCCATCAATCGAATGTGCGATACCGATCAATCGAATGTGCGTTCCCGATCAATCGAATGTGCGGTACCGATAAATAGAATGTGCAGTGTTTTTAAATAGAATATGTGGTACCGATCAATCGAATGTGCGGTACCGATTAATAGAATGTGCGGTATCGATCAATCGATTGTGCGGTTCCGATCAATCGAATGTGCGGTCCCGATCAATCGAATGTGCGGTACCGATCAATCGAATGTGCGGTACCGATCAATCTAATGTGCGGTACCGATCAATCTAATGTGCGGTACAGATAAATCGATTGTACGTGCCGATTTATCGAATGTGTCCGATGTCGATCAATCGAATGTGCGGTACCGATCATTAGAATGTGTGGTACCGATCAATAGAATGTGCGGTACCGATAAATCGAATGTGCGTTGCCGATAAACAGAATGTGTGTTCGAGATCAATCGAATGTGCGGTACCGATAAATCGAATGTGCCTTCCCGATCAATTGAATGTGCGTTACCGATCAATCGAATGTGCTTTGCCGATAAATCGAATGTGCGTTACCGATCAATCGAATGTGCGGTACTGATAAATCGAATGTGCGGTTCGATTGTGCTTTACCGATAAATGGACTGTACGGTGCCGATTAATAGAATGTATCCGATGTCGATCAATCGAATGTGCGGTACCGATCAATCGAATGTGCGGTACCGATCAATCGAATGTGCGGTACATTTAAATAGAATGTGCGTTCCCGATCAATCGAATGTGCGGTACCGATAAATCGAATGTGCGTTGCCGATAAATCGAATGTGCGGTACCGATCAATCGAATGTGCAGTGTATTTAAATAGAATATGTGGTACCGATCAATCGAATGTGCGGTACCGATCAATCGAATGTGCGACACCGATCAATCAAATGTGCGGTACCGATCAATCGAATGTGCGGTCTCGATCAAACGAATGTGCGTTACCGATCAATCGAATGTGCGGTACCGATAAATAGAATGTTTAGTTTATTTAAATAGAATAGGCGGTACCGATCAATCGAATGTGCGGTACCGATTAATCGAATGTGCGGTATCGATCAATCGATTGTGCGGTTCCGATAAATCGAATGTGGGTTGCCTATGAATCGAATGTGCGGTACCGATCAATCGAATGTGCGGTACCGATCAATCGAATGTGCTGTACCGATCAATCGAATGTGCGGGTCCAATAAATCGAATGTGCGGTACCGATAAATCGAATGTGCGTTGCCGATAAATCGATTTTGCGGTACCGATCAATCCAATGTACGGTACCGATCAATCGAATGTGTGGTACCGATCAATCGAATGTGCGTTGCGGATCAATCGAATGTGCGTTGCCGTGAAAAAGCTTATGTGCGGTACCGATAAATCGAATGTGCGGTATCGATCAATCGAATGTGCGGTACCGATAAATCGAATGTGCGTTGCCGATAAATAGAATGTGCGTTCCCGATCAATCGAATGTGCGGTACCGATAAAACGAATGTGCGTTGCCGATCAATCGATTGTGCGGTACCGATAAATCGAATGTGCGGTCCCGATCAATCGAATGTGCGGTACCGATAAATCGAATGTGCGTTGCCGATCAATCGAATGTGCGGTACCGATCAATCTAATGTGCGTACCGATCAATCGAATGTGCTTTGCCGGTAAATAGAATGTGCGTTACCGATCAATCGAATGTTCGGTACCAATAAATCGAATGTGCTGTTCATTTAAATGGAATTTGCAGTGCCGATAGATCGAATGTGCGGTACCGATCAATAGATTGTGCGGTATCGATCAATCGATTGTGCGGTACCGATAAATCAAATGTGCGGAACCGATCAATCGAATGTGCGGTACCGATAAATCGAATGTTCGTTGCCTATTAATAGATTATGCTTTACCGATCAATCGAATGTGCGGTACCGATAAATCGATTGTCCGGTGCCGATTAATCGAATGTGTCCGTTGTACATCAATCGAATGTGTGGCATCGATCAATCGAATGTGCGGTACCGATCAATCGAATGTGCGGTACCGATAAATCGAATGTGCGGTACCGATGAATCGAATGTGCGGTACCGATGAATCGAATGTGCGGTACCGATCAATCGAATGTGCGTCACCGATCAATCGAATGTGCGGTACCGATCAATCGAATGTGCGGTGTATTTAAATAGCATATGTGGTACCGATCAATCGAATGTGCGTTCCCGATCAATCGAATGTGCGGTACCGATAAATAGAATGTGCAGTGTATTTAAATAGAATATGTGGTACCGATCAATCGAATGTGCGGTACCGATCAATCGAATGTGCGGTACCGATAAATCGAATGTGCGGTACATTTAAATAGAATGTGCGGTACCGATCAATCGAATGTGCGGTCCCGATCAAACGAATGTGCGGTACCGATAAATCGAATGTGCAGTGTATTTAAATAGAATATGTGGTACCGATCAATCGAATGTGCGGTACCGATCAATCGAATGTGCGGTACCGATAAATCGAATGTGCGGTACATTTAAATAGAATGTGCGGTCCCGATCAAACGAATGTGCGTCGCCGATAAATCGAATGTGCGGTACCGATAAATGGACTGTACGGTGCCTATTAATCGAATGTGTCCGATGTCGATCAATAGAATGTGCGGTACCGATTAATCGAATGTGCGGTATCGATCAATCGATTGTGCGGTTCCGATAAATCGAATATGCGGTCCCTATCAATCGAATGTGAGGTACCGATAAATCAAATGTGCGTTACCGATCAATCGAATGTGCGGTACCAGTAAATCGAATGTGCGGTTCATTTACATGGAATGTGCAGTGCCGATAGATCGAATGTGCGGTACCGATCAATAGATTGTGCGGTATCGATCAATCGATTGTGCGGTACCGATAAATCAAATGTGCGGAACCGATCAATCGAATGTGCGGTACCGATAAATCGAATGTTCGTTGCCTATTAATAGATTATGCTTTACCGATCAATGGAATGTGCGGTACCGATAAATCGATTGTACGGTGCCGATTAATCGAATGTGTCCGATGTACATCAATCGAATGTGTGGTACCGATCAATCGAATGTGCGGTACCGATCAATCGAATGTGCGGTACCGATAAATCGAATGTGCGGTACCGATGAATCGAATGTGCGGTACCGATGAATCGAATGTGCGGTACCGATCAATCGAATGTGCGTCACCGATCAATCGAATGTGCGGTACCGATCAATCGAATGTGCGGTCCCGATCAAACGAATGTGCGGTACCGATAAATCGAATGTGCAGTGTATTTAAATAGAATATGTGGTACCGATCAATCGAATGTGCGGTACCGATAAATCGAATGTGCGGTACATTTAAATAGAATGTGCGGTCCCGATCAAACGAATGTGCGTCGCCGGTAAATCGAATGTGTGGTACCGATAAATGGACTGTACGGTGCCTATTAATCGAATGTGTCCTATGTCGATCAATAGAATGTGCGGTACCGATTAATCGAATGTGCGGTATCGATCAATCGATTGTGCGGTTCCAATAAATCGAATATGCGGTCCCTATCAATCGAATGTGCGGTACCGATAAATCAATTGTGCGTTGCCGATAAATCGAATGTACGGTTCCGATCAATCTAATGTGCGTTGCCGTGAAAAAGCTTATGTGCGGTACCGATAAATCGAATGTGCGGTACCGATCAATCAAATGTGCGGTACCGATAAATCGAATGTGCGTTGCCGATAAATAGAATGTGCGTTCCCGATCAATCGAATGTGCGGTACCGATAAAACGAATGTGCGTTGCCGATCAATCGAATGTGCGGTACCGATAAATCGAATGTGCGGTCCCGATCAATCGAATGTGCGGTACCAATAAATCGAATGTGCGTTGCCGATCAATCGAATGTGCGGTACCGATCAATCGAATGTGCTTTGCCGGTAAATAGAATGTGCGTTACCGATCAATCGAATGTGCGGTGCCAATTAATAGAATGTGCGGTTCATTTAAATGGAATTTGCGGTGCCGATAGATCAATTGTGCGTTGCCGATAAATCGAATGTACGGTACCGATCAATCTAATGTGCGTTGCCGTGAAAAAGCTTATGTGCGGTACCGATAAATCGAATGTGCGGTACCGATCAATCAAATGTGCGGTACCGATAAATCGAATGTGCGTTGCCGATAAATAGAATGTGCGTTCCCGATCAATCGAATGTGCGGTACCGATAAAACGAATGTGCGTTGCCGATCAATCGAATGTGCGGTACCGATAAATCGAATGTGCGGTCCCGATCAATCGAATGTGCGGTACCAATAAATCGAATGTGCGTTGCCGATCAATCGAATGTGCGGTACCGATCAATCTAATGTGCGTACCGATCAATCGAATGTGCTTTGCCGGTAAATAGAATGTGCGTTACCGATCAATCGAATGTGCGGTGCCAATTAATAGAATGTGCGGTTCATTTAAATGGAATATGCGGTGCCGATAGATCGAATGTGCGGTACCGATCAATAGATTGTGCGGTATCGATCAATCGATTGTGCGGTTCCAATAAATCGAATATGCGGTCCCTATCAATCGAATGTGCGGTACCGATAAATCAATTGTGCGTTGCCGATAAATCGAATGTACGGTACCGATCAATCTAATGTGCGTTGCCGTGAAAAAGCTTATGTGCGGTACCGATAAATCGAATGTGCGGTACCGATCAATCAAATGTGCGGTACCGATAAATCGAATGTGCGTTGCCGATAAATAGAATGTGCGTTCCCGATCAATCGAATGTGCGGTACCGATAAAACGAATGTGCGTTGCCGATCAATCGAATGTGCGGTACCGATAAATCGAATGTGCGGTCCCGATCAATCGAATGTGCGGTACCAATAAATCGAATGTGCGTTGCCGATCAATCGAATGTGCGGTACCGATCAATCTAATGTGCGTACCGATCAATCGAATGTGCTTTGCCGGTAAATAGAATGTGCGTTACCGATCAATCGAATGTGCGGTACCGATCAATCTAATGTGCGGTACCGATCAATCGAATGTGCGGTCACGATCAAACGAATGTGCGGTACCGATAAATCGAATGTGCAGTGTATTTAAATAGAATATGTGGTACCGATCAATCGAATGTGCGGTACCAATCAATCGAATGTGCGGTACCGATAAATCGAATGTGCGGTACATTTAAATAGAATGTGCGGTCCCGATCAAACGAATGTGCGTCGCCGATAAATCGAATGTGCAGTACCGATAAATGGACTGTACGGTGCCTATTAATCGAATGTGTCCTATGTCGATGAATAGAATGTGCGGTACCGATTAATCGAATGTGCGGTATCGATCAATCGATTGTGCGGTTCCGATAAATCGAATATGCGGTCCCTATCAATCGAATGTGCGGTACCGATAAATCGAATGTGCGGTACCGATCAATCTAATGTGCGTTGCCGTGAAAAAGCTTATGTGCGGTACCGATAAATCGAATGTGCGGTACCGATCAATCAAATGTGCGGTACCGATAAATCGAATGTGCTTTGCCGATAATTAGAATGTGCGTTCCCGATCAATCGAATGTGCGGTACCGATAAAACGAATGTGCGTTGCCGATCAACCGATTGTGCGGTACCGATAAATCGAATGTGCGGTCCCGATCAATCGAATGTGCGGTACCAATAAATCGAATGTGCGTTGCCGATCAATCGAATGTGCGGTACCGATCAATCTAATGTGCGTACCGATCAATCGAATGTGCTTTGCCGGTAAATAGAATGTGCGTTACCGATCAATCGAATGTGCGGTGCCAATAAATCGAATGTGCGGTTCATTTAAATGGAATATGCGGTGCCGATAGATCGAATGTGCGGTACCGATCAATAGATTGTGCGGTATCGATCAATCGATTGTGCGGTACCGATAAATCGAATTTTCGTTGCCTATTAATAGATTATGCTTTACCGATCAATCGAATGTGCGGTACCGATAAATCGAATGTGCGGTTCCGATCAATCGAATGTGTGGTTCCGATCAATCGAATGTGTGGTACCGATCAATCTAATGTGCGTTGCCTATGAATCGAATGTGCGGTACCGATAAATCGACTGTAGGTGCCTATTAATCGAATGTGTCTGTTGTCTATGAATCGAATGTGTGGTACCGATGAATTGAATGTGCGTTGCCGATCAATCGAATGTGCCGTAACGATGAATCGAATGTGCGTTGCCGATAAATCGATTGTGCGGTGCCGTTAAATCGAATGTGCGGTGCCGATTAATTGAATGTGCTTTGCCGTGAAAAAGCTTATGTGCGGTACCGATAAATCGAATGTGCGGTATCGATCAATCGAATGTGCGGTACCGATAAATCGAATGTGCGTTGCCGATAAATAGAATGTGCGTTCCCGATCAATCGAATGTGCGGTACCGATAAAACGAATGTGCGTTGCCGATCAATCTATTTTGCGGTACCGATAAATCGAATGTGCGGTCCCGATCAATCGAATGTGCGGTATCGATCATTCGATTATGCGGTACCGATAAATCGAATGTGCGGTCCCGATCAATCGAATGTGCGGTACCGATAAATCGGATGTACGTCGCCGAAAAATCGAATGTGCGGTACCGATCAATCTAATGTGCGATACCGATCAATCGAATGTGCGGTACCGATAAATGGACTGTACGGTGCCTATTAATCGAATGTGTCCTATGTCGATCAATAGAATGTGCGGTACCGATGAATCCAATTTGCGGTATCGATCAATCGAATGTGTGGTACCGATAAATCGAATGTGCGTTGCCTATGAATCGAATGTGCGGTACCGATCAATCGAATGTGCTGTAATGATCAATCGAATGTGCTGTTCCAATAAATCGACTGTGCGGTACCGAAAAATCGAATGTGCGGTACCGATCAATCGAATGTGAGTTGCCGATAAATCGAATGTGCGGTACCGATCAATCGAATGTGCATTGCCGATAAATCGAATGTGCGGTACCGATCAATCGAATGTGCGGTACCGATCAATCGAATGTGTGTTGCCGATCAATCGAATGTGCGAAACCGATCAATCGAATATGCAGTGCCGATCAATCGAACGTGCGGTACCGATCAATCGAATGTGCGGTACCGATTAATGGACTGTACGGTGCCTATTAATCGAATGTGTCCTATGTCGATGAATAGAATGTGCGGTACCGATTAATCGAATGTGCGGTATCGGTCAATCGATTGTTCGGTTCCGATAAATCGAATGTGCGGTCCCTATTAATCGAATGTGCGGTACCGATAAATCGAATGTACGTTGCCGATAAATCGAATGTGGTACCGATCAATCTAATGTGCGTTGCCTATGAATCTATGAATCGAATGTGCGGTACCGACCAATCGACTGTACGGTGCCGATTAATGGAATGTGTCCGATGTCGATCAATAGAATGTGTGGTACCGATCAATCGAATGTGCGTGCCGATCAATCGAATGTGCGGTACCGATGAATCGAATGTGCGTTGCCGATCAATCGAATGTACGAAACCGATTAATCGAATATGCGTTGCCGATCAATCGAATGTGCGGTCCCGATCTATCGAATGTGCGGTACCGATCAATCGAATGTGCGGAACCGATCAATAGAATATGCGGAACCGATAAATCGAATGTGCGGTGTATTTAAATAGAATATGTGGTACCGATCAATCGAATGTGCGGTACCGATCAATCGAATGTGCGTTCCCGATCAATCGAATGTGCGGTACCGATCAATCGAATGTGCGGTGTATTTAAATAGCATATGTGGTACCGATCAATCGAATGTGCGTTCCCGATCAATCGAATGTACGGTACCGATAAATAGAATGTGCAGTGTATTTAAATAGAATATGTGGTACCGATCAATCGAATGTGCGGTACCGATCAATCGAATGTGCGGTACCGATAAATCGAATGTGCGGTACATTTAAATAGAATGTGCGGTACCGATCAATCGAATGTGCGGTCCCGATCAAACGAATGTGCGGTACCGATAAATCGAATGTGCAGTGTATTTAAATAGAATATGTGGTACCGATCAATCGAATGTGCGGTACCGATCAATCGAATGTGCGGTACCGATAAATCGAATGTGCGGTACATTTAAATAGAATGTGCGGTCCCGATCAAACGAATGTGCGTCGCCGATAAATCGAATGTGCGGTACCGATAAATGGACTGTACGGTGCCTATTAATCGAATGTGTCCGATGTCGATCAATAGAATGTGCGGTACCGATTAATCGAATGTGCGGTATCGATCAATCGATTGTGCGGTTCCGATAAATCGAATATGCGGTCCCTATCAATCGAATGTGAGGTACCGATAAATCAAATGTGCGTTACCGATCAATCGAATGTGCGGTACCAGTAAATCGAATGTGCGGTTCATTTACATGGAATGTGCAGTGCCGATAGATCGAATGTGCGGTACCGATCGATAGATTGTGCGGTATCGATCAATCGATTGTGCGGTACCGATAAATCAAATGTGCGGAACCGATCAATCGAATGTGCGGTACCGATAAATCGAATGTTCGTTGCCTATTAATCGAATGTGTCTGTTGTCTATCAATCGAATGTGTGGTACCGATGAATTGAATGTGCGTTGCCGATCAATCGAATGTGCCGTAACGATGAATCGAATGTGCGTTGCCGATAAATCGATTGTGCGGTGCCGTTAAATCGAATGTGCGGTGCCGATTAATTGAATGTGCTTTGCCGTGAAAAAGCTTATGTGCGGTACCGATAAATCGAATGTGCGGTATCGATCAATCGAATGTGCGGTACCGATAAATCGAATGTGCGTTGCCGATAAATAGAATGTGCGTTCCCGATCAATCGAATGTGCGGTACCGATAAAACGAATGTGCGTTGCCGATCAATCTATTTTGCGGTACCGATAAATCGAATGTGCGGTCCCGATCAATCGAATGTGCGGTATCGATCATTCGATTATGCGGTACCGATAAATCGAATGTGCGGTCCCGATCAATCGAATGTGCGGTACCGATAAATCGGATGTACGTCGCCGAAAAATCGAATGTGCGGTACCGATCAATCTAATGTGCGATACCGATCAATCGAATGTGCGGTACCGATAAATGGACTGTACGGTGCCTATTAATCGAATGTGTCCTATGTCGATCAATAGAATGTGCGGTACCGATGAATCCAATTTGCGGTATCGATCAATCGAATGTGTGGTACCGATAAATCGAATGTGCGTTGCCTATGAATCGAATGTGCGGTACCGATCAATCGAATGTGCTGTAATGATCAATCGAATGTGCTGTTCCAATAAATCGACTGTGCGGTACCGAAAAATCGAATGTGCGGTACCGATCAATCGAATGTGAGTTGCCGATAAATCGAATGTGCGGTACCGATCAATCGAATGTGCATTGCCGATAAATCGAATGTGCGGTACCGATCAATCGAATGTGCGGTACCGATCAATCGAATGTGTGTTGCCGATCAATCGAATGTGCGAAACCGATCAATCGAATATGCAGTGCCGATCAATCGAATGTGCGGTACCGATCAATCGAATGTGCGGTACCGATTAATGGACTGTACGGTGCCTATTAATCGAATGTGTCCTATGTCGATGAATAGAATGTGCGTTCCCGATCAATCGAATGTGCGGTACCGATCAATCGAATGTGCGGTGTATTTAAATAGCATATGTGGTACCGATCAATCGAATGTGCGTTCCCGATCAATCGAATGTACGGTACCGATAAATAGAATGTGCAGTGTATTTAAATAGAATATGTGGTACCGATCAATCGAATGTGCGGTACCGATCAATCGAATGTGCGGTACCGATAAATCGAATGTGCGGTACATTTAAATAGAATGTGCGGTACCGATCAATCGAATGTGCGGTCCCGATCAAACGAATGTGCGGTACCGATAAATCGAATGTGCAGTGTATTTAAATAGAATATGTGGTACCGATCAATCGAATGTGCGGTACCGATCAATCGAATGTGCGGTACCGATAAATCGAATGTGCGGTACATTTAAATAGAATGTGCGGTCCCGATCAAACGAATGTGCGTCGCCGATAAATCGAATGTGCGGTACCGATAAATGGACTGTACGGTGCCTATTAATCGAATGTGTCCGATGTCGATCAATAGAATGTGCGGTACCGATTAATCGAATGTGCGGTATCGATCAATCGATTGTGCGGTTCCGATAAATCGAATATGCGGTCCCTATCAATCGAATGTGAGGTACCGATAAATCAAATGTGCGTTACCGATCAATCGAATGTGCGGTACCAGTAAATCGAATGTGCGGTTCATTTACATGGAATGTGCAGTGCCGATAGATCGAATGTGCGGTACCGATCGATAGATTGTGCGGTATCGATCAATCGATTGTGCGGTACCGATAAATCAAATGTGCGGAACCGATCAATCGAATGTGCGGTACCGATAAATCGAATGTTCGTTGCCTATTAATCGAATGTGTCTGTTGTCTATCAATCGAATGTGTGGTACCGATGAATTGAATGTGCGTTGCCGATCAATCGAATGTGCCGTAACGATGAATCGAATGTGCGTTGCCGATAAATCGATTGTGCGGTGCCGTTAAATCGAATGTGCGGTGCCGATTAATTGAATGTGCTTTGCCGTGAAAAAGCTTATGTGCGGTACCGATAAATCGAATGTGCGGTATCGATCAATCGAATGTGCGGTACCGATAAATCAAATGTGCGTTGCCGATAAATAGAATGTGCGTTCCCGATCAATCGAATGTGCGGTACCGATAAAACGAATGTGCGTTGCCGATCAATCTATTTTGCGGTACCGATAAATCGAATGTGCGGTCCCGATCAATCGAATGTGCGGTATCGATCATTCGATTATGCGGTACCGATAAATCGAATGTGCGGTCCCGATCAATCGAATGTGCGGTACCGATAAATCGGATGTACGTCGCCGAAAAATCGAATGTGCGGTACCGATCAATCTAATGTGCGATACCGATCAATCGAATGTGCGGTACCGATAAATGGACTGTACGGTGCCTATTAATCGAATGTGTCCTATGTCGATCAATAGAATGTGCGGTACCGATGAATCCAATTTGCGGTATCGATCAATCGAATGTGTGGTACCGATAAATCGAATGTGCGTTGCCTATGAATCGAATGTGCGGTACCGATCAATCGAATGTGCTGTAATGATCAATCGAATGTGCTGTTCCAATAAATCGACTGTGCGGTACCGAAAAATCGAATGTGCGGTACCGATCAATCGAATGTGAGTTGCCGATAAATCGAATGTGCGGTACCGATCAATCGAATGTGCATTGCCGATAAATCGAATGTGCGGTACCGATCAATCGAATGTGCGGTACCGATCAATCGAATGTGTGTTGCCGATCAATCGAATGTGCGAAACCGATCAATCGAATATGCAGTGCCGATCAATCGAATGTGCGGTACCGATCAATCGAATGTGCGGTACCGATTAATGGACTGTACGGTGCCTATTAATCGAATGTGTCCTATGTCGATGAATAGAATGTGCGGTACCGATTAATCGAATGTGCGGTATCGGTCAATCGATTGTTCGGTTCCGATAAATCGAATGTGCGGTCCCTATTAATCGAATGTGCGGTACCGATAAATCGAATGTACGTTGCCGATAAATCGAATGTGGTACCGATCAATCTAATGTGCGTTGCCTATGAATCTATGAATCGAATGTGCGGTACCGACCAATCGACTGTACGGTGCCGATTAATGGAATGTGTCCGATGTCGATCAATAGAATGTGTGGTACCGATCAATCGAATGTGCGTGCCGATCAATCGAATGTGCGGTACCGATGAATCGAATGTGCGTTGCCGATCAATCGAATGTACGAAACCGATTAATCGAATATGCGTTGCCGATCAATCGAATGTGCGGTCCCGATCAATCGAATGTGCGGTACCGATCAATCGAATGTGCGGAACCGATCAATAGAATATGCGGAACCGATAAATCGAATGTGCGGTGTATTTAAATAGAATATGTGGTACCGATCAATCGAATGTGCGGTACCGATGAATCGAATGTGCGGAACCGATCAATCGAATGTGCGGTACCGATCAATCGAATGTGCGGTGTATTTAAATAGCATATGTGGTACCGATCAATCGAATGTGCGTTCCCGATCAATCGAATGTACGGTACCGATAAATAGAATGTGCAGTGTATTTAAATAGAATATGTGGTACCGATCAATCGAATGTGCGGTACCGATCAATCGAATGTGCGGTACCGATAAATCGAATGTGCGGTACATTTAAATAGAATGTGCGGTACCGATCAATCGAATGTGCGGTCCCGATCAAACGAATGTGCGGTACCGATAAATCGAATGTGCAGTGTATTTAAATAGAATATGTGGTACCGATCAATCGAATGTGCGGTACCGATCAATCGAATGTGCGGTACCGATAAATCGAATGTGCGGTACATTTAAATAGAATGTGCGGTCCCGATCAAACGAATGTGCGTCGCCGATAAATCGAATGTGCGGTACCGATAAATGGACTGTACGGTGCCTATTAATCGAATGTGTCCGATGTCGATCAATAGAATGTGCGGTACCGATTAATCGAATGTGCGGTATCGATCAATCGATTGTGCGGTTCCGATAAATCGAATATGCGGTCCCTATCAATCGAATGTGAGGTACCGATAAATCAAATGTGCGTTACCGATCAATCGAATGTGCGGTACCAGTAAATCGAATGTGCGGTTCATTTACATGGAATGTGCAGTGCCGATAGATCGAATGTGCGGTACCGATCGATAGATTGTGCGGTATCGATCAATCGATTGTGCGGTACCGATAAATCAAATGTGCGGAACCGATCAATCGAATGTGCGGTACCGATAAATCGATTGTACGGTGCCGATTAATCGAATGTGTCCGATGTACATCAATCGAATGTGTGGTACCGATCAATCGAATGTGCGGTACCGATCAATCGAATGTGCGGTACCGATAAATCGATTGTACGGTGCCGATTAATCGAATGTGTCCGATGTACATCAATCGAATGTGTGGTACCGATCAATCGAATGTGCGGTACCGATCAATCGAATGTGCGGTACCGATAAATCGAATGTGCGGTACCGATGAATCGAATGTGCGGTACCGATGAATCGAATGTGCGGTACCGATCAATCGAATGTGCGTCACCGATCAATCGAATGTGCGGTACCGATCAATCGAATGTGCGGTCCCGATCAAACGAATGTGCGGTACCGATAAATCGAATGTGCAGTGTATTTAAATAGAATATGTGGTACCGATCAATCGAATGTGCGGTACCGATAAATCGAATGTGCGGTACATTTAAATAGAATGTGCGGTCCCGATGAAACGAATGTGCGTCGCCGGTAAATCGAATGTGCGGTACCGATAAATGGACTGTACGGTGCCTATTAATCGAATGTGTCCTATGTCGATCAATAGAATGTGCGGTACCGATTAATCGAATGTGCGGTATCGATCAATCGATTGTGCGGTTCCAATAAATTGAATATGCGGTCCCTATCAATCGAATGTGCGGTACCGATAAATCAATTGTGCGTTGCCGATAAATCGAATGTACGGTACCGATCAATCTAATGTGCGTTGCCGTGAAAAAGCTTATGTGCGGTACCGATAAATCGAATGTGCGGTACCGATCAATCAAATGTGCGGTACCGATAAATCGAATGTGCGTTGCCGATAAATAGAATGTGCGTTCCCGATCAATCGAATGTGCCCTACCGATAAAACGAATGTGCGTTGCCGATCAATCGAATGTGCGGTACCGATAAATCGAATGTGCGGTCCCGATCAATCGAATGTGCGGTACCAATAAATCGAATGTGCGTTGCCGATCAATCGAATGTGCGGTACCGATCAATCTAATGTGCGTACCGATCAATCGAATGTGCTTTGCCGGTAAATAGAATGTGCGTTACCGATCAATCGAATGTGCGGTGCCAATTAATAGAATGTGCGGTTCATTTAAATGGAATATGCGGTGCCGATAGATCGAATGTGCGGTACCGATCAATAGATTGTGCGGTATCGATCAATCGATTGTGCGGTTCCAATAAATCGAATATGCGGTCCCTATCAATCGAATGTGCGGTACCGATAAATCAATTGTGCGTTGCCGATAAATCGAATGTACGGTACCGATCAATCTAATGTGCGTTGCCGTGAAAAAGCTTATGTGCGGTACCGATAAATCGAATGTGCGGTACCGATCAATCAAATGTGCGGTACCGATAAATCGAATGTGCGTTGCCGATAAATAGAATGTGCGTTCCCGATCAATCGAATGTGCGGTACCGACAAAACGAATGTGCGTTGCCGATCAATCGAATGTGCGGTACCGATAAATCGAATGTGCGGTCCCGATCAATCGAATGTGCGGTACCAATAAATCGAATGTGCGTTGCCGATCAATCGAATGTGCGGTACCGATCAATCTAATGTGCGTACCGATCAATCGAATGTGCTTTGCCGGTAAATAGAATGTGCGTTACCGATCAATCGAATGTGCGGTACCGATCAATCTAATGTGCGGTACCGATCAATCGAATGTGCGGTCACGATCAAACGAATGTGCGGTACCGATAAATCGAATGTGCAGTGTATTTAAATAGAATATGTGGTACCGATCAATCGAATGTGCGGTACCAATCAATCGAATGTGCGGTACCGATAAATCGAATGTGCGGTACATTTAAATAGAATGTGCGGTCCCGATCAAACGAATGTGCGTCGCCGATAAATCGAATGTGCAGTACCGATAAATGGACTGTACGGTGCCTATTAATCGAATGTGTCCTATGTCGATGAATAGAATGTGCGGTACCGATTAATCGAATGTGCGGTATCGATCAATCGATTGTGCGGTTCCGATAAATCGAATATGCGGTCCCTATCAATCGAATGTGCGGTACCGATAAATCGAATGTGCGGTACCGATCAATCTAATGTGCGTTGCCGTGAAAAAGCTTATGTGCGGTACCGATAAATCGAATGTGCGGTACCGATCAATCAAATGTGCGGTACCGATAAATCGAATGTGCTTTGCCGATAAATAGAATGTGCGTTCCCGATCAATCGAATGTGCGGTACCGATAAAACGAATGTGCGTTGCCGATCAACCGATTGTGCGGTACCGATAAATCGAATGTGCGGTCCCGATCAATCGAATGTGCGGTACCAATAAATCGAATGTGCGTTGCCGATCAATCGAATGTGCGGTACCGATCAATCTAATGTGCGTACCGATCAATCGAATGTGCTTTGCCGGTAAATAGAATGTGCGTTACCGATCAATCGAATGTGCGGTGCCAATAAATCGAATGTGCGGTTCATTTAAATGGAATATGCGGTGCCGATAGATCGAATGTGCGGTACCGATCAATAGATTGTGCGGTATCGATCAATCGATTGTGCGGTACCGATAAATCGAATTTTCGTTGCCTATTAATAGATTATGCTTTACCGATCAATCGAATGTGCGGTACCGATAAATCGAATGTGCGGTTCCGATCAATCGAATGTGTGGTTCCGATCAATCGAATGTGTGGTACCGATCAATCTAATGTGCGTTGCCTATGAATCGAATGTGCGGTACCGATAAATCGACTGTAGGTGCCTATTAATCGAATGTGTCTGTTGTCTATCAATCGAATGTGTGGTACCGATGAATTGAATGTGCGTTGCCGATCAATCGAATGTGCCGTAACGATGAATCGAATGTGCGTTGCCGATAAATCGATTGTGCGGTGCCGTTAAATCGAATGTGCGGTGCCGATTAATTGAATGTGCTTTGCCGTGAAAAAGCTTATGTGCGGTACCGATAAATCGAATGTGCGGTATCGATCAATCGAATGTGCGGTACCGATAAATCGAATGTGCGTTGCCGATAAATAGAATGTGCGTTCCCGATCAATCGAATGTGCGGTACCGATAAAACGAATGTGCGTTGCCGATCAATCTATTTTGCGGTACCGATAAATCGAATGTGCGGTCCCGATCAATCGAATGTGCGGTATCGATCATTCGATTATGCGGTACCGATAAATCGAATGTGCGGTCCCGATCAATCGAATGTGCGGTACCGATAAATCGGATGTACGTCGCCGAAAAATCGAATGTGCGGTACCGATCAATCTAATGTGCGATACCGATCAATCGAATGTGCGGTACCGATAAATGGACTGTACGGTGCCTATTAATCGAATGTGTCCTATGTCGATCAATAGAATGTGCGGTACCGATGAATCCAATTTGCGGTATCGATCAATCGAATGTGTGGTACCGATAAATCGAATGTGCGTTGCCTATGAATCGAATGTGCGGTACCGATCAATCGAATGTGCTGTAATGATCAATCGAATGTGCTGTTCCAAAAAAATCGACTGTGCGGTACCGAAAAATCGAATGTGCGGTACCGATCAATCGAATGTGAGTTGCCGATAAATCGAATGTGCGGTACCGATCAATCGAATGTGCATTGCCGATAAATCGAATGTGCGGTACCGATCAATCGAATGTGCGGTACCGATCAATCGAATGTGTGTTGCCGATCAATCGAATGTGCGAAACCGATCAATCGAATATGCGTTGCCGATCAATCGAATGTGCGGTACCGATCAATCGAATGTGCGGTACCGATTAATGGACTGTACGGTGCCTATTAATCGAATGTGTCCTATGTCGATGAATAGAATGTGCGGTACCGATTAATCGAATGTGCGGTATCGGTCAATCGATTGTTCGGTTCCGATAAATCGAATGTGCGGTCCCTATTAATCGAATGTGCGGTACCGATAAATCGAATGTACGTTGCCGATAAATCGAATGTGGTACCGATCAATCTAATGTGCGTTGCCTATGAATCTATGAATCGAATGTGCGGTACCGACCAATCGACTGTACGGTGCCGATTAATGGAATGTGTCCGATGTCGATCAATAGAATGTGTGGTACCGATCAATCGAATGTGCGTGCCGATCAATCGAATGTGCGGTACCGATGAATCGAATGTGCGTTGCCGATCAATCGAATGTACGAAACCGATTAATCGAATATGCGTTGCCGATCAATCGAATGTGCGGTCCCGATCAATCGAATGTGCGGTACCGATCAATCGAATGTGCGGAACCGATCAATAGAATATGCGGAACCGATAAATCGAATGTGCGGTGTATTTAAATAGAATATGTGGTACCGATCAATCGAATGTGCGGTACCGATGAATCGAATGTGCGTTCCCGATCAATCGAATGTGCGGTACCGATAAATAGAATGTGCAGTGTATTTAAATAGAATATGTGGTACCGATCAATCGAATGTGCGGTACCGATCAATCGAAAGTGCGGTATCGATCAACCTAATGTGCGTACCGATCAATCGAATGTGCTTTGTCGGTAAATAGAATGTGCGTTGCCGATCAATCGAATGTGCGGTACCAATAAATCGAATGTGCGGTTCATTTAAATGGAATATGCGGTGCCGATAGATCGAATATGCGGTACCGATCAATAGATTGTGCCATATCGATCAATCGATTGTGCGGTACCGATAAATCGAATTTTCGTTGCCTATTAATAGATTATGCTTTACCGATCAATCGAATGTGCGGTACCGATAAATCGAATTTTCGTTGCCTATTAATAGATTATGCTTTACCGATCAATCGAATGTGCGGTACCGATAAATCGATTGTACGGTGCCGATTAATAGAATGTGTCCGATGCACATCAAACGAATGTGTGGTACCGATCAATCGAATGTGCGGTACCGATCAATCGAATGTGCGTTGCCGATAAATAGAATGTGCGGTACCGATCAATCGAATGTGCGGTACCGATCAATCGAATGTGCGGTACCGATCAATCGAATGTGCGTTCCCGATCAATCGAATGTGCGGTACCGATCAATCGAATGTCGGTGTATTTAAATAGAATATGTGGTACCGATCAATCGAATGTGCGGTACCGATTAACAGAATGTGCGGTATTTGATCAATCGATTGTGCGGTACCGATCAATCGAATGTGCGGTATCGATCATTCGATTGTGCGGTACCGATAAATCGAATGTGCGGTCCCGATCAATCGAATGTGCGGTACCGATAAATCGGATGTGCGTCGCCGAAAAATCGAATGTGCGGTACCGATCAATCTAATGTGCGATACCGATCAATCGAATGTGCGGTACCGATAAATGGACTGTACGGTGCCTATTAATCGAATGTGTCCTATGTCGATCAATAGAATGTGCGGTACCGATGAATCCAATTTGCGGTATCGATCAATCGAATGTGTTGTACCGATAAATCGAATGTGCGTTGCCTATGAATCGAATGTGCGGTACCGATCAATCGAATGTGCTGTACCGATCAATCGAATGTGCGGTTCTAATAAATCGAATGTGCGGTACCGAAAAATCGAATGTGCGGTACCGATCAATCGAATGTGAGTTGCCGATAAATCGAATGTGAGTTGCCGATCAATCGAATGTGCGGTACCGATCAATCGAATGTGCATTGCCGATAAATCGAATGTGCGGTACCGATCAATCGAATGTGTGTTGCCGATCAATCGAATGTGCGAAACCGATCAATCGAATATGCGTTGCCGATCAATCGAATGTGCGGTACCGATCAATCGAATGTGCGGTACCGATTAATGGACTGTACGGTGCCTATTAATCGAATGTGTCCTATGTCGATCAATAGAATGTGCGGTACCGATTAATCGAATGTGCGGTATCGGTCAATCGATTGTGCGGTTCCGATAAATCGAATGTGCGGTCCCTATTAATCGAATGTGCGGTACCGATAAATCGAATGTACGTTGCCGTTAAATCGAATGTACGGTACCGATCAATCTAATGTGCGTTGCCTATGAATCGAATGTGCGGTACCGAACAATCGACTGTACGGTGCCGATTAATGGAATGTGTCCGATTTCGATCATCAGAATGTGTGGTACCGATGAATCGAATGTGCGTTGCCGATCAATCGAATGTACGAAACCGCTTAATCGAATATGCGTTGCCGATCAATCGAATGTGCGGTCCCGATCAATCGAATGTGCGGTACCGATCAATCGAATGTGCGGAACCGATCAATCGAATATGCGGAACCGATCAATCGAATGTGCGGTGTATTTAAATAGAATATGTGGTACCGATCAATCGATTGTGCGGTACCGATCAATCGAATGTGCGTTCCCGATCAATCGAATGTGCGGTACCGATAAATCGAATGTGCAGTGTATTTAAATAGAATATGTGGTACCGATCAATCGAATGTGCGGTACCGATCAATCGAATGTGCGTTGCCGATCAATCGAATGTGTGGTACCGATAAATCGAATGTGCGTTGCCTATGAATCGAATGTGCGGTACCGATCAATCGAATGTGCTGTACCGATCAATCGAATGTGCGGTGCCAATAAATCGAATGTGCGGTTCATTTAAATGGAATATGCGGTGCCGATAGATCGAATGTGCGGTACCGATAAATAGATTGTGCGGTATCGATCAATCGATTGTGCGTTACCGATAAATCAAATGTGCGGAACCGATCAATCGAATGTGCGGTACCGATAAATCGAATGTTCGTTGGCTATTAATAGATGATGCTTTACCGATCAATTGAATGTGCGGTACCTATAAATCGAATGTGCGGTTCCGATCAATCGAATGTGTGGTTCCGATCAATCGAATGTGTGGTACCGATAAATCGAATGTGCGTTGCCGATAAATCGAATGTGCGGTACCGATCTATCTAATGTGCGGTATCGATCAATCGATTGTGCGTTACCGATAAATCGAATGTGTGTTCTCGATCAATCGAATGTGCGTGACCGATAAATCGAATGTGCTTTGCCGATAAATCGAATGTGCGGTACCGATCAATCGAATGTGCGTTGCCTATAAATCGGATGTGCGGTACCGACCAATCTAATGTGCGGTACCGATCAATCTAATGTGCGTTCCCGATCAATCGAATGTGCGGTACCGATAAATCGAATGTGCGCTACCGTGAAATCGAATGTGCGGTACCGATCAATCGAATGTGCGGTACCAATTAATCGATTGTGCTGTACCGATCAATCGATTGTGCAGTACCGATCAATCGAATGTGCGGTACCGTTAAATCGAATTTGCGTTGCCGATAAATCGATTATTCTTTACCGATCAATCGAATGTGCGATACCGATAACTTGATTGTGCGGTACCTATTAATCGAATGTGTCCGATGTGAATCAATCGAATGTGCGTTGCCGATCAATCGAATGTGCGGTACCGATAAATCGAATGTGCGTTGCCTATAAATCGAATGTGCGGTACCGATCAATCGAATGTTGGGTACCGATAAATCGAATATGCGGTACCGATAAATCGAATGTGCGGTATCGATCAATCGATTGTGCGTTGTCGATAAAGCGAATGTGCGTTACCAATTAATCGAATGTGCGTTTCCGATCAATCGAATGTGCGGTACCGATAAATCAAATGTGCGGTACACTTAAATAGAATATGCGGTACCGATCAATCGAATGTGCGGTACCGATCAATCGAATGTGCGTTCCCGATCAATCGAATGTGCGGTACCGATCAATCGAATGTCGGTGTATTTAAATAGAATATGTGGTACCGATCAATCGAATGTGCGGTACCGATTAACAGAATGTGCGGTATTTGATCAATCGATTGTGCGGTACCGATCAATCGAATGTGCGGTATCGATCATTCGATTGTGCGGTACCGATAAATCGAATGTGCGGTCCCGATCAATCGAATGTGCGGTACCGATAAATCGGATGTGCGTCGCCGAAAAATCGAATGTGCGGTACCGATCAATCTAATGTGCGATACCGATCAATCGAATGTGCGGTACCGATAAATGGACTGTACGGTGCCTATTAATCGAATGTGTCCTATGTCGATCAATAGAATGTGCGGTACCGATGAATCCAATTTGCGGTATCGATCAATCGAATGTGTTGTACCGATAAATCGAATGTGCGTTGCCTATGAATCGAATGTGCGGTACCGATCAATCGAATGTGCTGTACCGATCAATCGAATGTGCGGTTCTAATAAATCGAATGTGCGGTACCGAAAAATCGAATGTGCGGTACCGATCAATCGAATGTGAGTTGCCGATAAATCGAATGTGCGGTACCGATCAATCGAATGTGCATTGCCGATAAATCGAATGTGCGGTACCGATCAATCGAATGTGCGGTACCGATCAATCGAATGTGTGTTGCCGATCAATCGAATGTGCGAAACCGATCAATCGAATATGCGTTGCCGATCAATCGAATGTGCGGTACCGATCAATCGAATGTGCGGTACCGATTAATAGACTGTACGGTGCCTATTAATCGAATGTGTCCTATGTCGATCAATAGAATGTGCGGTACCGATTAATCGAATGTGCGGTATCGGTCAATCGATTGTGCGGTTCCGATAAATCGAATGTGCGGTCCCTATTAATCGAATGTGCGGTACCGATAAATCGAATGTACGTTGCCGTTAAATCGAATGTACGGTACCGATCAATCTAATGTGCGTTGCCTATGAATCGAATGTGCGGTACCGAACAATCGACTGTACGGTGCCGATTAATGGAATGTGTCCGATTTCGATCATCAGAATGTGTGGTACCGATGAATCGAATGTGCGTTGCCGATCAATCGAATGTACGAAACCGCTTAATCGAATATGCGTTGCCGATCAATCGAATGTGCGGTCCCGATCAATCGAATGTGCGGTACCGATCAATCGAATGTGCGGAACCGATCAATCGAATATGCGGAACCGATCAATCGAATGTGCGGTGTATTTAAATAGAATATGTGGTACCGATCAATCGATTGTGCGGTACCGATCAATCGAATGTGCGTTCCCGATCAATCGAATGTGCGGTACCGATAAATCGAATGTGCAGTGTATTTAAATAGAATATGTGGTACCGATCAATCGAATGTGCGGTACCGATCAATCGAATGTGCGTTGCCGATCAATCGAATGTGTGGTACCGATAAATCGAATGTGCGTTGCCTATGAATCGAATGTGCGGTACCGATCAATCGAATGTGCTGTACCGATCAATCGAATGTGCGGTGCCAATAAATCGAATGTGCGGTTCATTTAAATGGAATATGCGGTGCCGATAGATCGAATGTGCGGTACCGATAAATAGATTGTGCGGTATCGATCAATCGATTGTGCGTTACCGATAAATCAAATGTGCGGAACCGATCAATCGAATGTGCGGTACCGATAAATCGAATGTTCGTTGGCTATTAATAGATGATGCTTTACCGATCAATTGAATGTGCGGTACCTATAAATCGAATGTGCGGTTCCGATCAATCGAATGTGTGGTTCCGATCAATCGAATGTGTGGTACCGATAAATCGAATGTGCGTTGCCGATAAATCGAATGTGCGGTACCGATCAATCTAATGTGCGGTATCGATCAATCGATTGTGCGTTACCGATAAATCGAATGTGTGTTCTCGATCAATCGAATGTGCGTGACCGATAAATCGAATGTGCTTTGCCGATAAATCGAATGTGCGGTACCGATCAATCGAATGTGCGTTGCCTATAAATCGGATGTGCGGTACCGACCAATCTAATGTGCGGTACCGATCAATCTAATGTGCGTTCCCGATCAATCGAATGTGCGGTACCGATAAATCGAATGTGCGCTACCGTGAAATCGAATGTGCGGTACCGATCAATCGAATGTGCGGTACCAATTAATCGATTGTGCTGTACCGATCAATCGATTGTGCAGTACCGATCAATCGAATGTGCGGTACCGTTAAATCGAATTTGCGTTGCCGATAAATCGATTATTCTTTACCGATCAATCGAATGTGCGATACCGATAACTTGATTGTGCGGTACCTATTAATCGAATGTGTCCGATGTGAATCAATCGAATGTGCGTTGCCGATCAATCGAATGTGCGGTACCGATAAATCGAATGTGCGTTGCCTATAAATCGAATGTGCGGTACCGATCAATCGAATGTTGGGTACCGATAAATCGAATATGCGGTACCGATAAATCGAATGTGCGGTATCGATCAATCGATTGTGCGTTGTCGATAAAGCGAATGTGCGTTACCAATTAATCGAATGTGCGTTTCCGATCAATCGAATGTGCGGTACCGATAAATCAAATGTGCGGTACACTTAAATAGAATATGCGGTACCGATCAATCGAATGTGCGGTACCGATAAATCGATTGTGCGGTTTCGATCAATCGATTGTGCGGTGCCGATTAATAGAATGTGTCCCATGTCGATCAATCGAATGTGCGTTGCCGATCAATCGAATGTGCGGTACCGATCAATCGAATGTTCGGTACCGATCAATAGAATTTGCGGAACCGATCAATCGAATATGCGGTACCGATCAATCTAATTTGCGGTATCGATAAATCGAATGGGCGGTACTGATAAATCGAATGTGCGGTACCGATCAATCGAATGTGTAGTCCCGATCAATCGATTGTGCGGTACCGATAAATCGAATGTGCGTTCCCGATCAATCGAATGTGCGGTACCGATAAATCGAATGTGCGTTGTCGATAAATCGAATGTGCGGTACCGACCAATCTAATGTGCGGTACCGATCAATCTAATGTGCGTTCCCGATCAATCGAATTTGCGGTACCGATAAATCGAATGTGCGCTACCGTTAAATAGAATGTGCGTTGCCGATTAATAGATTATGCTTTACCGATCAATCGAATGTGCGGAACCAATAAATCGATTGTGCGGTGCCCATTAATCGAATGTGTCCGATGTCGATCAATCGAATGTGCGGTACCGATAAATCGATTGTGCGGTACATTTAAATAGAATTTGCGGTACCGATAAATCAAATGTGCGGTACCGATCAATCGAATGTGCGGAGTCGATCAATCGAATGGGCGGTACCTATCAATCGAATGTGCGGTACATTTAAATAGAATATGCGATACCGATAAATCAAATGTGCGGTACCGATCAATCGATTGTGCTGTACCGATCAATCGATTGTGCGGTGCCGATTAGTCGAATGTGTCCGATGTCGATTAATCGAATGTGCGGTAACGATCAATCGAATGTGCGGTACCGATCACTCGAATGTGCGGTAACGATCAATCGAATGTGCGGTACCGATCAATCGAATGCGCGGTACCGATCAATCAAATGTGCGGTACATTTAAATAGAATGTTCGGTACCGATCAATCGAATGTGCGGTACCGATCAATCGAATATGTGGTACTGATCAATCGAATGTGCGTTGCCGGTCAATCGAATGTGCGGTACCGATTAATGCACTGTACGGTGCCTATTAATCGAATGTGCAGTACAGATAAATCGAATGTGCGTTGCCCATTAATCGAATGTGTCCGATGTCGATAAATCGAATGTGCGGTACCGATCAATCGAATGTGCAGTACCGATCAATCGAATGTGCGGTACCGATAAATCGCATATGCGGTACATTTATTTAGAATGTGAGGTACCGATAAATCAAATGAGCGGTACCGACCAATCGATTGTGCGGTACCGATAAATAGAATGTGCATTGCCGATCATTCGAATGTTCGGTACCATTAAAACGTATGTGCGGTACCAATCAATCGATTATGTGCAACCGATAAATGAAATGTGCGTTGCCGATAAATCGAATGTGCGTTACCGATCAATCGAATGTGCGGTATCGATCAATCGAATGAGCGGTACCGATAAATCGATTTTGCGGTCCCGTTAGGTCGAATGTGCGTGGCCGATAAATCGATTATGCTTTACCGATCAATCGAATGTGCGATACCGATAAATCGTTCGATGCCTATTAATCGAATGTGTCCGATGAGTATCAATCGAATGTGCGTTGCCGATCAAACGATTAATGGACTGTACGGTGCCTATTAATCGAATGTGTCCTATGTCGATGAATAGAATGTGCGGTACCGATTAATCGAATGTGCGGTATCGGTCAATCGATTGTGCGGTTCCGATAAATCGAATGTGCGGTCCCTATTAATAGAATGTGTGGTACCGATGAATCGAATGTGCGTTGCCGATGAATCGAATGTGCATTGCCGATAAATGGACTGTACGGTGCCTATTAATCGAATGTGTCTGATGTCTATCAATCGAATGTGTGGTACCGATGAATCGAATGTGCGTTGCCGATCAATCGAATGTGCCGTAACGATGAATCGAATGTGCGTTGCCGATATATCGATTGTGCGGTGCCGTTAAATCGAATGTGCGGTGCCGATTAATTGAATGTGCTTTGCCGTGAAAAAGCTTATGTGCGGTACCGATAAATCGAATGTGCGGTATCGATCAATCGAATGTGCGGTACCGACCAATCGAATGTGCGTTGCCGATAAATAGAATGTGCGTTCCCGATCAATCGAATGTGCGGTACCGATAAATGGACTGTACGGTGCCTATTAATCGAATGTGTCCTATGTCGATCAATCTAATGTGCGGTACCGATGAATCCAATTTGCGGTATCGATCAATCGAATGTGTGGTACCGATAAATCGAATGTGCGTTGCCTATGAATCGAATGTGCGGTACCGATCAATCGAATGTGCGGTCCCGATCAATCGAATGTGCGGTACCGATAAATCGAATGTGCGTTGCCGATCAATCGAATGTGCGGTACCGATCAATCTAATGTGCGTTACCGATAAATCGAATGTGCGGTACCGATCAATCTAATGTGCGGTATCGATCAATCGATTGTGCGGTACCGATAAATCGAATGTGTGTTCTCGATCAATCGAATGTGCGGTATCGATCAATCGATTGTGCGTTGTCGATAAAGCGAATGTGCGTTACCAATTAATCGAATGTGCGTTACCGATCAATCGAATGTGCGGTACCGATAAATCAAATGTGCGGTACATTTAAATAGAATATGCTGTACCGATCAATCGAATGTGCGGTACCGATAAATCGATTGTGCGGTTTCGATCAATCGATTGTGCGGTGCCGATTAATAGAATGTGTCCCATATCGATCAATCGAATGTGCGTTGCCGATCAATCGAATGTGCGGTACCGATCAATCGAATGTTCGGTACCGATCAATCTAATTTGTGGTACCGATCAATCGAATGTGCGGTACCGATAAATCGAATGTGCGGTACCGATCAATCGAATGTGCGGTACCGATCAATCGAATGTGAGTTGCCGATAAATCGAATGTGCGGTACCAATCAATCGAATGTGCATTGCCGATAAATCGAATGTGGTACCGATCAATCTAATGTGCGTTGCCTATGAATCTATGAATCGAATGTGCGGTACCGACCAATCGACTGTACGGTGCCGATTAATGGAATGTGTCCGATGTCGATCAATAGAATGTGTGGTACCGATCAATCGAATGTGCGTGCCGATCAATCGAATGTGCGGTACCGATGAATCGAATGTGCGTTGCCGATCAATCGAATGTACGAAACCGATTAATCGAATATGCGTTGCCGATCAATCGAATGTGCGGTCCCGATCAATCGAATGTGCGGTACCGATCAATCGAATGTGCGGAACCGATCAATAGAATATGCGGAACCGATAAATCGAATGTGCGGTGTATTTAAATAGAATATGTGGTACCGATCAATCGAATGTGCGGTACCGATGAATCGAATGTGCGGAACCGATCAATCGAATGTGCGGTACCGATAAATAGAATGTGCAGTGTATTTAAATAGAATATGTGGTACCGATCAATCGAATGTGCGGTACCGATCAATCGAAAGTGCGGTATCGATCAATCGATTGTGCGGTACCGATAATTAGAATGTGCGGTCCCGATCAATCGAATGTGCGGTACCGATAAATCGGATGTGCGTCGCCGATAAATCGAATGTGCGGTACCGACCAATCTAATGTGCGGTACCGATCAATCGAATGTGCGGTACCGATTAATGGAATGTGTCCGATTTCGATCAATCGAATGTGTGGTACCGATGAATCGAATGTGCGTTGCCGATCAATCGAATGTGCGTTGCCATGAAAAAGCTTATGTGCGGTACCGATAAATCGAATGTGCGATACCGATCAATCGAATGTGCGGTACCGATAAATCGAATGTGCGTTGCCGATAAATAGAATGTGCGTTCCCGATCAATCGAATGTGCGGTACCGATAAAACGAATGTGCGTTGCCGATCAATCGATTGTGCGGTACCGATAAATCGAATGTGCGGTCCCGATCAATCGAATGTGCGGTACCGATAAATCGAATGTGCGTTGCCGATCAATCGAATGTGCGGTACCGATCAATCTAATGTGCGTTGCCGATCAATCGAATGTGCTTTGCCGGTAAATAGAATGTGCGTTACCGATCAATCGAATGTGCGGTGCCAATAAATCGAATGTGCGGTTCATTTAAATGGAATATGCGGTGCCGATAGATCGAATGTGCGGTACCGATCAATAGATTGTGCGGTATCGATCAATCGATTGTGCGGTACCGATAAATCAAATGTGAGGAACCGATAAATTGAATGTGCGGTACCGATAAATCGAATGTTCGTTGCCTATTAATAGATTATGCTTTACCGATCAATCGAATGTGCGGTACCGATATATCGATTGTGCGGTGCCGTTAAATCGAATGTGCGGTACCGAGAAATCGAATGTGCGGTATCGATCAATCGAATGTGCGGTACCGATAAATCGAATGTGCGTTGCCGATAAATAGAATGTGCGTTCCCGATCAATCGAATGTGCGGTACCGATAAAACGAATGTGCGTTGCCGATCAATCGATTTTGCGGTACCGATAAATCGAATGTGCGGTCCCGATCAATCGAATGTGCGGTACCGATAAATCGAATGTGCGTTGCCGATCAATCGAATGTGCGGTACCGATCAACCTAATGTGCGTACCGATCAATCGAATGTGCTTTGTCGGTAAATAGAATGTGCGTTGCCGATCAATCGAATGTGCGGTACCAATAAATCGAATGTGCGGTTCATTTAAATGGAATATGCGGTGCCGATCAATCGAATATGCGGTACCGATCAATAGATTGTGCCATATCGATCAATCGATTGTGCGGTACCGATAAATCGAATTTTCGTTGCCTATTAATAGATTATGCTTTACCGATCAATCGAATGTGCGGTACCGATAAATCGAATTTTCGTTGCCTATTAATAGATTATGCTTTACCGATCAATCGAATGTGCGGTACCGATAAATCGATTGTACGGTGCCGATTAATAGAATGTGTCCGATGCACATCAAACGAATGTGTGGTACCGATCAATCGAATGTGCGGTACCGATCAATCGAATGTGCGTTGCCGATAAATAGAATGTGCGGTACCGATCAATCGAATGTGCGGTACCGATCAATCGAATGTGCGGTACCGATCAATCGAATGTGCGTTCCCGATCAATCGAATGTGCGGTACCGATCAATCGAATGTCGGTGTATTTAAATAGAATATGTGGTACCGATCAATCGAATGTGCGGTACCGATTAACAGAATGTGCGGTATTTGATCAATCGATTGTGCGGTACCGATCAATCGAATGTGCGGTATCGATCATTCGATTGTGCGGTACCGATAAATCGAATGTGCGGTCCCGATCAATCGAATGTGCGGTACCGATAAATCGGATGTGCGTCGCCGAAAAATCGAATGTGCGGTACCGATCAATCTAATGTGCGATACCGATCAATCGAATGTGCGGTACCGATAAATGGACTGTACGGTGCCTATTAATCGAATGTGTCCTATGTCGATCAATAGAATGTGCGGTACCGATGAATCCAATTTGCGGTATCGATCAATCGAATGTGTTGTACCGATAAATCGAATGTGCGTTGCCTATGAATCGAATGTGCGGTACCGATCAATCGAATGTGCTGTACCGATCAATCGAATGTGCGGTTCTAATAAATCGAATGTGCGGTACCGAAAAATCGAATGTGCGGTACCGATCAATCGAATGTGAGTTGCCGATAAATCGAATGTGCGGTACCGATCAATCGAATGTGCATTGCCGATAAATCGAATGTGCGGTACCGATCAATCGAATGTGCGGTACCGATCAATCGAATGTGTGTTGCCGATCAATCGAATGTGCGAAACCGATCAATCGAATATGCGTTGCCGATCAATCGAATGTGCGGTACCGATCAATCGAATGTGCGGTACCGATTAATGGACTGTACGGTGCCTATTAATCGAATGTGTCCTATGTCGATCAATAGAATGTGCGGTACCGATTAATCGAATGTGCGGTATCGGTCAATCGATTGTGCGGTTCCGATAAATCGAATGTGCGGTCCCTATTAATCGAATGTGCGGTACCGATAAATCGAATGTACGTTGCCGTTAAATCGAATGTACGGTACCGATCAATCTAATGTGCGTTGCCTATGAATCGAATGTGCGGTACCGAACAATCGACTGTACGGTGCCGATTAATGGAATGTGTCCGATTTCGATCATCAGAATGTGTGGTACCGATGAATCGAATGTGCGTTGCCGATCAATCGAATGTACGAAACCGCTTAATCGAATATGCGTTGCCGATCAATCGAATGTGCGGTCCCGATCAATCGAATGTGCGGTACCGATCAATCGAATGTGCGGAACCGATCAATCGAATATGCGGAACCGATCAATCGAATGTGCGGTGTATTTAAATAGAATATGTGGTACCGATCAATCGATTGTGCGGTACCGATCAATCGAATGTGCGTTCCCGATCAATCGAATGTGCGGTACCGATAAATAGAATGTGCAGTGTATTTAAATAGAATATGTGGTACCGATCAATCGAATGTGCGGTACCGATCAATCGAATGTGCGTTGCCGATCAATCGAATGTGTGGTACCGATAAATCGAATGTGCGTTGCCTATGAATCGAATGTGCGGTACCGATCAATCGAATGTGCTGTACCGATCAATCGAATGTGCGGTGCCAATAAATCGAATGTGCGGTTCATTTAAATGGAATATGCGGTGCCGATAGATCGAATGTGCGGTACCGATAAATAGATTGTGCGGTATCGATCAATCGATTGTGCGTTACCGATAAATCAAATGTGCGGAACCGATCAATCGAATGTGCGGTACCGATAAATCGAATGTTCGTTGGCTATTAATAGATGATGCTTTACCGATCAATTGAATGTGCGGTACCTATAAATCGAATGTGCGGTTCCGATCAATCGAATGTGTGGTTCCGATCAATCGAATGTGTGGTACCGATAAATCGAATGTGCGTTGCCGATAAATCGAATGTGCGGTACCGATCAATCTAATGTGCGGTATCGATCAATCGATTGTGCGTTACCGATAAATCGAATGTGTGTTCTCGATCAATCGAATGTGCGTGACCGATAAATCGAATGTGCTTTGCCGATAAATCGAATGTGCGGTACCGATCAATCGAATGTGCGTTGCCTATAAATCGGATGTGCGGTACCGACCAATCTAATGTGCGGTACCGATCAATCTAATGTGCGTTCCCGATCAATCGAATGTGCGGTACCGATAAATCGAATGTGCGCTACCGTGAAATCGAATGTGCGGTACCGATCAATCGAATGTGCGGTACCAATTAATCGATTGTGCTGTACCGATCAATCGATTGTGCAGTACCGATCAATCGAATGTGCGGTACCGTTAAATCGAATTTGCGTTGCCGATAAATCGATTATTCTTTACCGATCAATCGAATGTGCGATACCGATAACTTGATTGTGCGGTACCTATTAATCGAATGTGTCCGATGTGAATCAATCGAATGTGCGTTGCCGATCAATCGAATGTGCGGTACCGATAAATCGAATGTGCGTTGCCTATAAATCGAATGTGCGGTACCGATCAATCGAATGTTGGGTACCGATAAATCGAATATGCGGTACCGATAAATCGAATGTGCGGTATCGATCAATCGATTGTGCGTTGTCGATAAAGCGAATGTGCGTTACCAATTAATCGAATGTGCGTTTCCGATCAATCGAATGTGCGGTACCGATAAATCAAATGTGCGGTACACTTAAATAGAATATGCGGTACCGATCAATCGAATGTGCGGTACCGATAAATCGATTGTGCGGTTTCGATCAATCGATTGTGCGGTGCCGATTAATAGAATGTGTCCCATGTCGATCAATCGAATGTGCGTTGCCGATCAATCGAATGTGCGGTACCGATCAATCGAATGTTCGGTACCGATCAATAGAATTTGCGGAACCGATCAATCGAATATGCGGTACCGATCAATCTAATTTGCGGTATCGATAAATCGAATGGGCGGTACTGATAAATCGAATGTGCGGTACCGATCAATCGAATGTGTAGTCCCGATCAATCGATTGTGCGGTACCGATAAATCGAATGTGCGTTCCCGATCAATCGAATGTGCGGTACCGATAAATCGAATGTGCGTTGTCGATAAATCGAATGTGCGGTACCGACCAATCTAATGTGCGGTACCGATCAATCTAATGTGCGTTCCCGATCAATCGAATTTGCGGTACCGATAAATCGAATGTGCGCTACCGTTAAATAGAATGTGCGTTGCCGATTAATAGATTATGCTTTACCGATCAATCGAATGTGCGGAACCAATAAATCGATTGTGCGGTGCCCATTAATCGAATGTGTCCGATGTCGATCAATCGAATGTGCGGTACCGATAAATCGATTGTGCGGTACATTTAAATAGAATTTGCGGTACCGATAAATCAAATGTGCGGTACCGATCAATCGAATGTGCGGAGTCGATCAATCGAATGAGCGGTACCTATCAATCGAATGTGCGGTACATTTAAATAGAATATGCGATACCGATAAATCAAATGTGCGGTACCGATCAATCGATTGTGCTGTACCGATCAATCGATTGTGCGGTGCCGATTAGTCGAATGTGTCCGATGTCGATTAATCGAATGTGCGGTAACGATCAATCGAATGTGCGGTACCGATCACTCGAATGTGCGGTAACGATCAATCGAATGTGCGGTACCGATCAATCGAATGCGCGGTACCGATCAATCAAATGTGCGGTACATTTAAATAGAATGTTCGGTACCGATCAATCGAATGTGCGGTACCGATCAATCGAATATGTGGTACTGATCAATCGAATGTGCGTTGCCGGTCAATCGAATGTGCGGTACCGATTAATGGACTGTACGGTGCCTATTAATCGAATGTGCAGTACAGATAAATCGAATGTGCGTTGCCCATTAATCGAATGTGTCCGATGTCGATAAATCGAATGTGCGGTACCGATCAATCGAATGTGCAGTACCGATCAATCGAATGTGCGGTACCGATAAATCGCATATGCGGTACATTTATTTAGAATGTGAGGTACCGATAAATCAAATGAGCGGTACCGACCAATCGATTGTGCGGTACCGATAAATAGAATGTGCATTGCCGATCATTCGAATGTTCGGTACCATTAAAACGAATGTGCGGTACCAATCAATCGATTATGTGCAACCGATAAATGAAATGTGCGTTGCCGATAAATCGAATGTGCGTTACCGATCAATCGAATGTGCGGTATCGATCAATCGAATGAGCGGTACCGATAAATCGATTTTGCGGTCCCGTTAGGTCGAATGTGCGTGGCCGATAAATCGATTATGCTTTACCGATCAATCGAATGTGCGATACCGATAAATCGTTCGATGCCTATTAATCGAATGTGTCCGATGAGTATCAATCGAATGTGCGTTGCCGATCAAACGATTAATGGACTGTACGGTGCCTATTAATCGAATGTGTCCTATGTCGATGAATAGAATGTGCGGTACCGATTAATCGAATGTGCGGTATCGGTCAATCGATTGTGCGGTTCCGATAAATCGAATGTGCGGTCCCTATTAATAGAATGTGTGGTACCGATGAATCGAATGTGCGTTGCCGATCAATCGAATGTGCATTGCCGATAAATGGACTGTACGGTGCCTATTAATCGAATGTGTCTGATGTCTATCAATCGAATGTGTGGTACCGATGAATCGAATGTGCGTTGCCGATCAATCGAATGTGCCGTAACGATGAATCGAATGTGCGTTGCCGATATATCGATTGTGCGGTGCCGTTAAATCGAATGTGCGGTGCCGATTAATTGAATGTGCTTTGCCGTGAAAAAGCTTATGTGCGGTACCGATAAATCGAATGTGCGGTATCGATCAATCGAATGTGCGGTACCGACCAATCGAATGTGCGTTGCCGATAAATAGAATGTGCGTTCCCGATCAATCGAATGTGCGGTACCGATAAATGGACTGTACGGTGCCTATTAATCGAATGTGTCCTATGTCGATCAATCTAATGTGCGGTACCGATGAATCCAATTTGCGGTATCGATCAATCGAATGTGTGGTACCGATAAATCGAATGTGCGTTGCCTATGAATCGAATGTGCGGTACCGATCAATCGATTGTGCGGTACCGATAAATCGAATGTGCGGTCCCGATCAATCGAATGTGCGGTACCGATAAATCGAATGTGCGTTGCCGATCAATCGAATGTGCGGTACCGATCAATCTAATGTGCGTTACCGATAAATCGAATGTGCGGTACCGATCAATCTAATGTGCGGTATCGATCAATCGATTGTGCGGTACCGATAAATCGAATGTGTGTTCTCGATCAATCGAATGTGCGGTATCGATCAATCGATTGTGCGTTGTCGATAAAGCGAATGTGCGTTACCAATTAATCGAATGTGCGTTACCGATCAATCGAATGTGCGGTACCGATAAATCAAATGTGCGGTACATTTAAATAGAATATGCTGTACCGATCAATCGAATGTGCGGTACCGATAAATCGATTGTGCGGTTTCGATCAATCGATTGTGCGGTGCCGATTAATAGAATGTGTCCCATATCGATCAATCGAATGTGCGTTGCCGATCAATCGAATGTGCGGTACCGATCAATCGAATGTTCGGTACCGATCAATCTAATTTGTGGTACCGATCAATCGAATGTGCGGTACCGATAAATCGAATGTGCGGTACCGATCAATCGAATGTGCGGTACCGATCAATCGAATGTGAGTTGCCGATAAATCGAATGTGCGGTACCAATCAATCGAATGTGCATTGCCGATAAATCGAATGTGCGGTACCGATCAATCGAATGTGCGGTACCGATCAATCTAATGTGCGGTACCGATCAATCGAATGTGCGGTACCGATAAATGGACTGTACGGTGCCTATTAATCGAATGTGTCCTATGTCGATGAATAGAATGTGCGGTACCGATTAATCGAATGTGCGGTATCGATCAATCGAATGTGCGGTACCGATAAATCGAATGTGCGTTGCCGATAAATAGAATGTGCGGTCCCGATCAATCGAATGTGCGGTACCGATAAATCGAATGTGCGGTACCGATCAATCGAATGTGCGGTACCGATAAATGGACTGTACGGTGCCTATTAATCGAATGTGTCATATGTCGATCAATAGAATGTGCGGTACCGATGAATCCAATTTGCGGTTTCGATCAATCGAATGTGTGGTACCGATAAATCGAATGTGCGGTACCGATCAATCGAATGTGCTGTACCGAACAATCGAATGTGTGGTTCCAATAAATCGAATGTGCGGTACCGATAAATCGAATGTGCGGTACCGATCAATCGAATGTGCGGTACCGATCAATCGAATGTGAGTTGCCGATAAATCGAATGTGCGTTACCGATAAATCGAATGCGCGGTACCGATAAAACGAATGTGCGTTGCCGATCAATCGATTGTGCGGTACCGATAAATCGAATGTGCGGTCCCGATCAATCGAATGTGCGGTCCCGATCAATCGAATGTGCGTTGCCGATCAATCGAATGTGCGGTACCGATCAATCTAATGTGCGTACCTATCAATCGAATGTGCTTTGCCGGTAAATAGAATGTGCGTTACCGATCAATCGAATGTGCGGTGCCAATAAATCGAATGTGCGGTTCATTTAAATGGAATATGCGGTGCCGATAGACCGAATGTGCTGTACCGATCAATAGATTGTGCGGTATCGAGCAATCGATTGTGCGGTACCGATAAATCAAATGTGCGGAACCGATCAATCGAATGTGCGGTACCGATAAATCGAATGTTCGTTGCCTATTAATAGATCATGCTTTACCGATCAATCGAATGTGCGGTACCGATAAATCGAATGTGCGGTTCCGATCAATCGAATGTGCGGTTCCGATCAATCGAATGTGTGGTACCGATAAATCGAATCTGCGGTACCGATCAATCGATTGTGCGGTTTCGATCAATCGATTGTGCGGTGCCGATTAATAGAATGTGTCCCATATCGATCAATCGATTGTGCGTTGCCGATCAATCGAATGTGCGGTACCGATCAATCGAATGTTCGGTACCGATCAATCTAATTTGCGGTACCGATCAATCGAATGTGCTGTACCGATCAATCGAATGTGCGGTTCCAATAAATCGAATGTGCGGTACCGATAAATCGAATGTGCGGTACCGATCAATCGAATGTGCGGTACCGATCAATCGAATGTGAGTTGCCGATAAATCGAATGTTTGGTACCGATCAATCGAATGTGCATTGCCGATAAATCGAATGTGCGGTACCGATCAATCGAATGTGCGGTACCGATCAATCGAATGTGCGTTGCCGATCAATCGAATGTGCGGTACCGATAAATCGAATATGCGTTACCGATCAATCGAATGTGCGGTACCGAGCAATCGAATGTGCGGTACCGATTAATGGACTGTACGGTGCCTATTAATCGAATGTGTCCTATGTCGATCAATCGAATGTGCGGTACCGATTAATCGAATGTGCGGTATCGGTCAATCGATTGTGCGGTTCCGATAAATCGAATGTGCGGTCCCTATTAATCGAATGTGTGGTACCGATGAATCGAATGTGCGTTGCCGATCAATCGAATGTGCGTTGCCGTGAAAAAGCTTATGTGCAGTACCGATAAATCGAATGTGCGGTACCGATAAATCGACTGTAGGTGCCGATTAATCGAATGTGTCTGATGTCTATCAATCGAATGTGTGGTACCGATGAATCGAATGTGCGTTGCCGATCAATCGAATGTGCCGTAACGATGAATCGAATGTGCGTTGCCGATATATCGATTGTGCGGTGCCGTTAAATCGAATGTGCGGTGCCGATTAATTGAATGTGCTTTGCCGTGAAAAAGCTTATGTGCGGTACCGATAAATCGAATGTGCGGTATCGATCAATCGAATGTGCGGTACCGACCAATCGAATGTGCGTTGCCGATAAATAGAATGTGCGTTCCCGATCAATCGAATGTGCGGTACCGATAAATGGACTGTACGGTGCCTATTAATCGAATGTGTCCTATGTCGATCAATCTAATGTGCGGTACCGATGAATCCAATTTGCGGTATCGATCAATCGAATGTGTGGTACCGATAAATCGAATGTGCGTTGCCTATGAATCGAATGTGCGGTACCGATCAATCGATTGTGCGGTACCGATAAATCGAATGTGCGGTCCCGATCAATCGAATGTGCGGTACCGATAAATCGAATGTGCGTTGCCGATCAATCGAATGTGCGGTACCGATCAATCTAATGTGCGTTACCGATAAATCGAATGTGCGGTACCGATCATTCTAATGTGCGGTATCGATCAATCGATTGTGCGGTACCGATAAATCGAATGTGTGTTCTCGATCAATCGAATGTGCGGTATCGATCAATCGATTGTGCGTTGTCGATAAAGCGAATGTGCGTTACCAATTAATCGAATGTGCGTTACCGATCAATCGAATGTGCGGTACCGATAAATCAAATGTGCGGTACATTTAAATAGAATATGCTGTACCGATCAATCGAATGTGCGGTACCGATAAATCGATTGTGCGGTTTCGATCAATCGATTGTGCGGTGCCGATTAATAGAATGTGTCCCATATCGATCAATCGAATGTGCGTTGCCGATCAATCGAATGTGCGGTACCGATCAATCGAATGTTCGGTACCGATCAATCTAATTTGCGGTACCGATCAATCGAATGTGCGGTACCGATAAATCGAATGTGCGGTACCGATCAATCGAATGTGCGGTACCGATCAATCGAATGTGAGTTGCCGATAAATCGAATGTGCGGTACCGATAAATCAAATGTGCGGTACATTTAAATAGAATATGCTGTACCGATCAATCGAATGTGCGGTACCGATAAATCGATTGTGCGGTTTCGATCAATCGATTGTGCGGTGCCGATTAATAGAATGTGTCCCATATCGATCAATCGAATGTGCGTTGCCGATCAATCGAATGTGCGGTACCGATCAATCGAATGTTCGGTACCGATCAATCTAATTTGCGGTACCGATCAATCGAATGTGCGGTACCGATAAATCGAATGTGCGGTACCGATCAATCGAATGTGCGGTACCGATCAATCGAATGTGAGTTGCCGATAAATCGAATGTGCGGTACCGATCAATCGAATGTGCATTGCCGATAAATCGAATGTGCGGTACCGATCAATCGAATGTGCGGTACCGATCAATCTAATGTGCGGTACCGATCAATCGAATGTGCGGTACCGATAAATGGACTGTACGGTGCCTATTAATCGAATGTGTCCTATGTCGATGAATAGAATGTGCGGTACCGATTAATCGAATGTGCGGTACCGATCAATCGAATGTGCATTGACGATAAATCGAATGTGCGGTACCGATCAATCGAATGTGCGGTACCGATCAATCTAATGTGCGGTACCGATCAATCGAATGTGCGGTACCGATAAATGGACTGTACGGTGCCTATTAATCGAATGTGTCCTATGTCGATGAATAGAATGTGCGGTACCGATTAATAGAATGTGCGGTATCGATCAATCGATTGTGCGGTTCCGATAAATCGAATATGCGGTCCCTATGAATCGAATGTGCGGTACCGATAAATCAAATGTGCGTTGCCGATAAATCGAATGTGCGGTACCGATCAATCTAATGTGCGTTGCCTATGAATCGAATGTGCGGTACCGATAAATCGACTGTAGGTGCCGATTAATCGAATGTGTCTGATGTCTATCAATCGAATGTGTGGTACCGATGAATCGAATGTGCGTTGCCGATCAATCGAATGTGCCGTAACGATGAATCGAATGTGCGTTGCCGATATATCGATTGTGCGGTGCCGTTAAATCGAATGTGCGGTGCCGATTAATTGAATGTGCTTTGCCGTGAAAAAGCTTATGTGCGGTACCGATAAATCGAATGTGCGGTATCGATCAATCGAATGTGCGGTACCGATCAATCGAATGTGCGGTACCGATCAATCTAATGTGCGGTACCGATCAATCGAATGTGCGGTACCGATAAATGGACTGTACGGTGCCTATTAATCGAATGTGTCCTATGTCGATGAATAGAATGTGCGGTACCGATTAATCGAATGTGCGGTATCGATCAATCGAATGTGCGGTACCGATAAATCGAATGTGCGTTGCCGATAAATAGAATGTGCGTTCCCGATCAATCGAATGTGCGGTACCGATAAATCGAATGTGCGGTACCGATCAATCTAATGTGCGGTACCGATCAATCGAATGTGCGGTACCGATAAATGGACTGTACGGTGCCTATTAATCGAATGTGTCATATGTCGATGAATAGAATGTGCGGTACCGATGAATCCAATTTGCGGTTTCGATCAATCGAATGTGTGGTACCGATAAATCGAATGTGCGGTACCGATCAATCGAATGTGCTGTACCGAACAATCGAATGTGTGGTTCCAATAAATCGAATGTGCGGTACCGATAAATCGAATGTGCGGTACCGATCAATCGAATGTGCGGTACCGATCAATCGAATGTGAGTTGCCGATAAATCGAATGTGCGTTACCGATAAATCGAATGCGCGGTACCGATAAAACGAATGTGCGTTGCCGATCAATCGATTGTGCGGTACCGATAAATCGAATGTGCGGTCCCGATCAATCGAATGTGCGGTCCCGATCAATCGAATGTGCGTTGCCGATCAATCGAATGTGCGGTACCGATCAATCTAATGTGCGTACCTATCAATCGAATGTGCTTTGCCGGTAAATAGAATGTGCGTTACCGATCAATCGAATGTGCGGTGCCAATAAATCGAATGTGCGGTTCATTTAAATGGAATATGCGGTGCCGATAGACCGAATGTGCTGTACCGATCAATAGATTGTGCGGTATCGAGCAATCGATTGTGCGGTACCGATAAATCAAATGTGCGGAACCGATCAATCGAATGTGCGGTACCGATAAATCGAATGTTCGTTGCCTATTAATAGATCATGCTTTACCGATCAATCGAATGTGCGGTACCGATAAATCGAATGTGCGGTTCCGATCAATCGAATGTGCGGTTCCGATCAATCGAATGTGTGGTACCGATAAATCGAATCTGCGGTACCGATCAATCGATTGTGCGGTTTCGATCAATCGATTGTGCGGTGCCGATTAATAGAATGTGTCCCATATCGATCAATCGATTGTGCGTTGCCGATCAATCGAATGTGCGGTACCGATCAATCGAATGTTCGGTACCGATCAATCTAATTTGCGGTACCGATCAATCGAATGTGCTGTACCGATCAATCGAATGTGCGGTTCCAATAAATCGAATGTGCGGTACCGATAAATCGAATGTGCGGTACCGATCAATCGAATGTGCGGTACCGATCAATCGAATGTGAGTTGCCGATAAATCGAATGTTTGGTACCGATCAATCGAATGTGCATTGCCGATAAATCGAATGTGCGGTACCGATCAATCGAATGTGCGGTACCGATCAATCGAATGTGCGTTGCCGATCAATCGAATGTGCGAAACCGATAAATCGAATATGCGTTACCGATCAATCGAATGTGCGGTACCGATCAATCGAATGTGCGGTACCGATTAATGGACTGTACGGTGCCTATTAATCGAATGTGTCCTATGTCGATCAATAGAATGTGCGGTACCGATTAATCGAATGTGCGGTATCGGTCAATCGATTGTGCGGTTCCGATAAATCGAATGTGCGGTCCCTATTAATCGAATGTGTGGTACCGATGAATCGAATGTGCGTTGCCGATCAATCGAATGTGCGGTACCGATAAATCAACTGTAGGTGCCGATTAATCGAATGTGTCTGATGTCTATCAATCGAATGTGTGGTACCGATGAATCGAATGTGCGTTGCCGATCAATCGAATGTGCCGTAACGATGAATCGAATGTGCGTTGCCGATATATCGATTGTGCGGTGCCGTTAAATCGAATGTGCGGTGCCGATTAATTGAATGTGCTTTGCCGTGAAAAAGCTTATGTGCGGTACCGATAAATCGAATGTGCATTGACGATAAATCGAATGTGCGGTACCGACCAATCGAATGTGCGTTGCCGATAAATAGAATGTGCGTTCCCGATCAATCGAATGTGCGGTACCGATAAATGGACTGTACGGTGCCTATTAATCGAATGTGTCCTATGTCGATCAATCTAATGTGCGGTACCGATGAATCCAATTTGCGGTATCGATCAATCGAATGTGTGGTACCGATCAATCGAATGTGCGTTGCCGATCAATCGAATGTGCGGTACCGATCAATCTAATGTGCGTTACCGATAAATCGAATGTGCGGTACCGATCATTCTAATGTGCGGTATCGATCAATCGATTGTGCGGTACCGATAAATCGAATGTGTGTTCTCGATCAATCGAATGTGCGGTATCGATCAATCGATTGTGCGTTGTCGATAAAGCGAATGTGCGTTACCAATTAATCGAATGTGCGTTACCGATCAATCGAATGTGCGGTACCGATAAATCAAATGTGCGGTACATTTAAATAGAATATGCTGTACCGATCAATCGAATGTGCGGTACCGATAAATCGATTGTGCGGTTTCGATCAATCGATTGTGCGGTGCCGATTAATAGAATGTGTCCCATATCGATCAATCGAATGTGCGTTGCCGATCAATCGAATGTGCGGTACCGATCAATCGAATGTTCGGTACCGATCAATCTAATTTGCGGTACCGATCAATCGAATGTGCGGTACCGATAAATCGAATGTGCGGTACCGATCAATCGAATGTGCGGTACCGATCAATCGAATGTGAGTTGCCGAATAATCGAATGTGCGGTACCGATCAATCGAATGTGCATTGCCGATAAATCGAATGTGCGGTACCGATCAATCGAATGTGCGGTACCGATCAATCTAATGTGCGGTACCGATCAATCGAATGTGCGGTACCGATAAATGGACTGTACGGTGCCTATTAATCGAATGTGTCATATGTCGATCAATATAATGTGCGGTACCGATGAATCCAATTTGCGGTTTCGATCAATCGAATGTGTGGTACCGATAAATCGAATGTGCGGTACCGATCAATCGAATGTGCTGTACCGAACAATCGAATGTGTGGTTCCAATAAATCGAATGTGCGGTACCGATAAATCGAATGTGCGGTACCGATCAATCGAATGTGCGGTACCGATCAATCGAATGTGAGTTGCCGATAAATCGAATGTGCGTTACCGATAAATCGAATGCGCGGTACCGATAAAACGAATGTGCGTTGCCGATCAATCGATTGTGCGGTACCGATAAATCGAATGTGCGGTCCCGATCAATCGAATGTGCGGTCCCGATCAATCGAATGTGCGTTGCCGATCAATCGAATGTGCGGTACCGATCAATCTAATGTGCGTACCTATCAATCGAATGTGCTTTGCCGGTAAATAGAATGTGCGTTACAGATCAATCGAATGTGCGGTGCCAATAAATCGAATGTGCGGTTCATTTAAATGGAATATGCGGTGCCGATAGACCGAATGTGCTGTACCGATCAATAGATTGTGCGGTATCGATCAATCGATTGTGCGGTACCGATAAATCAAATGTGCGGAACCGATCAATCGAATGTGCGGTACCGATAAATCGAATGTTCGTTGCCTATTAATAGATCATGCTTTACCGATCAATCGAATGTGCGGTACCGATAAATCGAATGTGCGGTTCCGATCAATCGAATGTGCGGTTCCGATCAATCGAATGTGTGGTACCGATAAATCGAATCTGCGGTACCGATCAATCGATTGTGCGGTTTCGATCAATCGATTGTGCGGTTTCGATCAATCGAATGTGCGGTACCGATCAATCGAATGTTCGGTACCGATCAATCTAATTTGCGGTACCGATCAATCGAATGTGCTGTACCGATCAATCGAATGTGCGGTTCCAATAAATCGAATGTGCGGTACCGATAAATCGAATGTGCGGTACCGATCAATCGAATGTGCGGTACCGATCAATCGAATGTGAGTTGCCGATAAATCGAATGTTTGGTACCGATCAATCGAATGTGCATTGCCGATAAATCGAATGTGCGGTACCGATCAATCGAATGTGCGGTACCGATCAATCGAATGTGCGTTGCCGATCAATCGAATGTGCGAAACCGATAAATCGAATATGCGTTACCGATCAATCGAATGTGCGGTACCGATCAATCGAATGTGCGGTACCGATTAATGGACTGTACGGTGCCTATTAATCGAATGTGTCCTATGTCGATCAATAGAATGTGCGGTACCGATTAATCGAATGTGCGGTATCGGTCAATCGATTGTGCGGTTCCGATAAATCGAATGTGCGGTCCCTATTAATCGAATGTGTGGTACCGATGAATCGAATGTGCGTTGCCGATCAATCGAATGTGCGTTGCCGTGAAAAAGCTTATGTGCAGTACCGATAAATCGAATGTGCGGTACCGATAAATCGACTGTAGGTGCCGATTAATCGAATGTGTCTGATGTCTATCAATCGAATGTGTGGTACCGATGAATCGAATGTGCGTTGCCGATCAATCGAATGTGCCGTAACGATGAATCGAATGTGCGTTGCCGATATATCGATTGTGCGGTGCCGTTAAATCGAATGTGCGGTGCCGATTAATTGAATGTGCTTTGCCGTGAAAAAGCTTATGTGCGGTACCGATAAATCGAATGTGCGGTATCGATCAATCGAATGTGCGGTACCGACCAATCGAATGTGCGTTGCCGATAAATAGAATGTGCGTTCCCGATCAATCGAATGTGCGGTACCGATAAATGGACTGTACGGTGCCTATTAATCGAATGTGTCCTATGTCGATCAATCTAATGTGCGGTACCGATGAATCCAATTTGCGGTATCGATCAATCGAATGTGTGGTACCGATCAATCGAATGTGCGTTGCCGATCAATCGAATGTGCGGTACCGATCAATCTAATGTGCGTTACCGATAAATCGAATGTGCGGTACCGATCATTCTAATGTGCGGTATCGATCAATCGATTGTGCGGTACCGATAAATCAAATGTGTGTTCTCGATCAATCGAATGTGCGGTATCGATCAATCGATTGTGCGTTGTCGATAAAGCGAATGTGCGTTACCAATTAATCGAATGTGCGTTACCGATCAATCGAATGTGCGGTACCGATAAATCAAATGTGCGGTACATTTAAATAGAATATGCTGTACCGATCAATCGAATGTGCGGTACCGATAAATCGATTGTGCGGTTTCGATCAATCGATTGTGCGGTGCCGATTAATAGAATGTGTCCCATATCGATCAATCGAATGTGCGTTGCCGATCAATCGAATGTGCGGTACCGATCAATCGAATGTTCGGTACCGATCAATCTAATTTGCGGTACCGATCAATCGAATGTGCGGTACCGATAAATCGAATGTGCGGTACCGATCAATCGAATGTGCGGTACCGATCAATCGAATGTGAGTTGCCGATAAATCGAATGTGCGGTACCGATCAATCGAATGTGCATTGCCGATAAATCGAATGTGCGGTACCGATCAATCGAATGTGCGGTACCGATCAATCTAATGTGCGGTACCGATCAATCGAATGTGCGGTACCGATAAATGGACTGTACGGTGCCTATTAATCGAATGTGTCCTATGTCGATGAATAGAATGTGCGGTACCGATTAATCGAATGTGCGGTACCGATCAATCGAATGTGCATTGACGATAAATCGAATGTGCGGTACCGATTAATCGAATGTGCGGTACCGATCAATCTAATGTGCGGTACCGATCAATCGAATGTGCGGTACCGATAAATGGACTGTACGGTGCCTATTAATCGAATGTGTCCTATGTCGATGAATAGAATGTGCGGTACCGATTAATAGAATGTGCGGTATCGATCAATCGATTGTGCGGTTCCGATAAATCGAATATGCGGTCCCTATGAATCGAATGTGCGGTACCGATAAATCAAATGTGCGTTGCCGATAAATCGAATGTGCGGTACCGATCAATCTAATGTGCGTTGCCTATGAATCGAATGTGCGGTACCGATAAATCGACTGTAGGTGCCGATTAATCGAATGTGTCTGATGTCTATCAATCGAATGTGTGGTACCGATGAATCGAATGTGCGTTGCCGATCAATCGAATGTGCCGTAACGATGAATCGAATGTGCGTTGCCGATATATCGATTGTGCGGTGCCGTTAAATCGAATGTGCGGTGCCGATTAATTGAATGTGCTTTGCCGTGAAAAAGCTTATGTGCGGTACCGATAAATCGAATGTGCGGTATCGATCAATCGAATGTGCGGTACCGATAAATCGAATGTGCGTTGCCGATAAATAGAATGTGCGTTCCCGATCAATCGAATGTGCGGTACCGATAAATCGAATGTGCGGTACCGATCAATCTAATGTGCTGTACCGAACAATCGAATGTGTGGTTCCAATAAATCGAATGTGCGGTACCGATAAATCGAATGTGCGGTACCGATGAATCCAATTTGCGGTTTCGATCAATCGAATGTGTGGCACCGATAAATCGAATGTGCGGTACCGATCAATCGAATGTGCTGTACCGAACAATCGAATGTGTGGTTCCAATAAATCGAATGTGCGGTACCGATAAATCGAATGTGCGGTACCGATCAATCGAATGTGCGGTACCGATCAATCGAATGTGAGTTGCCGATAAATCGAATGTGCGTTACCGATAAATCGAATGCGCGGTACCGATAAAACGAATGTGCGTTGCCGATCAATCGATTGTGCAATACCGATAAATCGAATGTGCGGTCCCGATCAATCGAATGTGCGGTACCGATCAATCGAATGTGCGTTGCCGATCAATCGAATGTGCGGTACCGATCAATCTAATGTGCGTACCGATCAATCGAATGTGCTTTGCCGGTAAATAGAATGTGCGTTACCGATCAATCGAATGTGCGGTGCCAATAAATCGAATGTGCGGTTCATTTAAATGGAATATGCGGTGCCGATAGACCGAATGTGCTGTACCGATCAATAGATTGTGCGGTATCGATCAATCGATTGTGCGGTACCGATAAATCAAATGTGCGGAACCGATCAATCGAATGTGTGGTACCGATAAATCGAATGTGCGTTGCCTATGAATCGAATGTGCGGTACCGATCAATCGATTGTGCGGTACCGATAAATCGAATGTGCGGTCCCGATAAATCGAATGTGCGGTACCGATAAATCGAATGTGCGTTGCCGATCAATCGAATGTGCGGTACCGATCAATCTAATGTGCGTTACCGATAAATCGAATGTGCGGTACCGATCAATCTAATGTGCGGTATCGATCAATCGATTGTGCGGTACCGATAAATCGAATGTGTGTTCTCGATCAATCGAATGTGCGGTATCGATCAATCGATTGTGCGTTGTCGATAAAGCGAATGTGCGTTACCAATTAATCGAATGTGCGTTACCGATCAATCGAATGTGCGGTACCGATAAATCAAATGTGCGGTACATTTAAATAGAATATGCTGTACCGATCAATCGAATGTGCGGTACCGATAAATCGATTGTGCGGTTTCGATCAATCGATTGTGCGGTGCCGATTAATAGAATGTGTCCCATATCGATCAATCGAATGTGCGTTGCCGATCAATCGAATGTGCGGTACCGATCAATCGAATGTTCGGTACCGATCAATCTAATTTGCGGTACCGATCAATCGAATGTGCGGTACCGATAAATCGAATGTGCGGTACCGATCAATCGAATGTGCGGTACCGATCAATCGAATGTGAGTTGCCGATAAATCGAATGTGCGGTACCGATCAATCGAATGTGCATTGCCGATAAATCGAATGTGCGGTACCGATCAATCGAATGTGCGGTACCGATCAATCTAATGTGCGGTACCGATCAATCGAATGTGCGGTACCGATAAATGGACTGTACGGTGCCTATTAATCGAATGTGTCCTATGTCGATGAATAGAATGTGCGGTACCGATTAATAGAATGTGCGGTATCGATCAATCGATTGTGCGGTTCCGATAAATCGAATATGCGGTCCCTATGAATCGAATGTGCGGTACCGATAAATCAAATGTGCGTTGCCGATAAATCGAATGTGCGGTACCGATCAATCTAATGTGCGTTGCCTATGAATCGAATGTGCGGTACCGATAAATCGACTGTAGGTGCCGATTAATCGAATGTGTCTGATGTCTATCAATCGAATGTGTGGTACCGATGAATCGAATGTGCGTTGCCGATCAATCGAATGTGCCGTAACGATGAATCGAATGTGCGTTGCCGATATATCGATTGTGCGGTGCCGTTAAATCGAATGTGCGGTGCCGATTAATTGAATGTGCTTTGCCGTGAAAAAGCTTATGTGCGGTACCGATAAATCGAATGTGCGGTATCGATCAATCGCATGTGCGGTACCGATAAATCGAATGTGCGTTGCCGATAAATAGAATGTGCGTTCCCGATCAATCGAATGTGCGGTACCGATAAATCGAATGTGCGGTACCGATCAATCTAATGTGCTGTACCGAACAATCGAATGTGTGGTTCCAATAAATCGAATGTGCGGTACCGATCAATCGAATGTGCGGTACCGATGAATCCAATTTGCGGTTACGATCAATCGAATGTGTGGTACCGATAAATCGAATGTGCGGTACCGATCAATCGAATGTGCTGTACCGAACAATCGAATGTGTGGTTTCAATAAATCGAATGTGCGGTACCGATAAATCGAATGTGCGGTACCGATCAATCGAATGTGCGGTACCGATCAATCGAATGTGAGTTGCCGATAAATCGAATGTGCGTTACCGATAAATCGAATGCGCGGTACCGATAAAACGAATGTGCGTTGCCGATCAATCGATTGTGCGGTACCGATAAATCGAATGTGCGGTCCCGATCAATCGAATGTGCGGTACCGATAAATCGAATGTGCGTTGCCGATCAATCGAATGTGCGGTACCGATCAATCTAATGTGCGTACCGATCAATCGAATGTGCTTTGCCGGTAAATAGAATGTGCGTTACCGATCAATCGAATGTGCGGTGCCAATAAATCGAATGTGCGGTTCATTTAAATGGAATATGCGGTGCCGATAGACCGAATGTGCTGTACCGATCAATAGATTGTGCGGTATCGATCAATCGATTGTGCGGTACCGATAAATCAAATGTGCGGAACCGATCAATCGAATGTGCGGTACCGATAAATCGAATGTTCGTTGCCTATTAATAGATCATGCTTTACCGATCAATCGAATGTGCGGTACCGATAAATCGAATGTGCGGTTCCGATCAATCGAATGTGCGGTACCGATCAATCGATTGTGCGGTTTCGATCAATCGATTGTGCGGTGCCGATTAATAGAATGTGTCCCATATCGATCAATCGAATGTGCGTTGCCGATCAATCGAATGTGCGGTACCGATCAATCGAATGTTCGGTACCGATCAATCTAATTTGCGGTACCGATCAATCGAATGTGCTGTACCGATCAATCGAATGTGCGGTTCCAATAAATCGAATGTGCGGTACCGATAAATCGAATGTGCGGTACCGATCAATCGAATGTGCGGTACCGATCAATCGAATGTGAGTTGCCGATAAATCGAATGTTTGGTACCAATCAATCGAATGTGCATTGCCGATAAATCGAATGTGCGGTACCGATCAATCGAATGTGCGGTACCGATCAATCGAATGTGCGTTGCCGATCAATCGAATGTGCGAAACCGATAAATCGAATATGCGTTACCGATCAATCGAATGTGTGGTACCGATCAATCGAATGTGCGGTACCGATTAATGGACTGTACGGTGCCTATTAATCGAATGTGTCCTATGTCGATCAATAGAATGTGCGGTACCGATTAATCGAATGTGCGGTATCGGTCAATCGATTGTGCGGTTCCGATAAATCGAATGTGCGGTCCCTACTAATCGAATGTGTGGTACCGATGAATCGAATGTGCGTTGCCGATCAATCGAATGTGCGTTGCCGTGAAAAAGCTTATGTGCAGTACCGATAAATCGAATGTGCGGTATCGATCAATCGAATGTGCGGTACCGATCAATCGAATGTGCTGTACCGATCAATCGAATGTGCGGTTCCAATAAATCGAATGTGCGGTACCGATAAATCGAATGTGCGGTACCGATCAATCGAATGTGAGTTGCCGATAAATCGAATGTTTGGTACCGATCAATCGAATGTGCATTGCCGATAAATCGAATGTGCGGTACCGATCAATCGAATGTGCGGTCCCGATCAATCGAATGTGCGGTACCGATAAATGGACTGTACGGTGCCTATTAATCGAATGTGTCCTATGTCGATCAATAGAATGTGCGGTACCGATTAATCGAATGTGCGGTATCGATCAATCGATTGTGCGGTTCCGATAAATCGAATATGCGGTCCCTATGAATCGAATGTGCGGTACCGATAAATCAAATGTGCGTTGCCGATAAATCGAATGTGCGGTACCGATCAGTCTAATGTGCGTTGCCTATTAATCGAATGTGCCGTACCGATAAATCGACTGTAGGTGCCGATTAATCGAATGTGTCTGATGTCTATCAATCGAATGTGTGGTACCGATGAATCGAATGTGCGTTGCCGATCAATCGAATGTGCCGTAACGATGAATCGAATGTGCGTTGCCGATATATCGATTGTGCGGTGCCGTTAAATCGAATGTGCGGTGCCGAGTAATTGAATGTGCTTTGCCGTGAAAAAGCTTATGTGCGGTACCGATAAATCGAATGTGCGGTATCGATCAATCGATTGTGCGGTACCGATAAATCGAATGAGCGTTGCCGATAAATAGAATGTGCGTTCCCGATCAATCGAATGTGCGGTACCGATAAAACGAATGTGTGTTGCCGATCAATCGATTTTGCGGTACCGATAAATCGAATGTGCGGTACCGATCAATCTAATGTGCGGTACCGATCAATCGAATGTGCGGTACCGATAAATGGACTGTACGGTGCCTATTAATCGAATGTGTCCTATGTCGATCAATAGAATATGCGGTACCGATGAATCCAATTTGCGGTATCGATCAATCGAATGTGTGGTACCGATAAATCGAATGTGCGTTGCCTATGAATCGAATGTGCGGTACCGATCAATCGATTGTGCGGTACCGATCAATCGAATGTGCGGTCCCGATCAATCGAATGTGCGGTACCGATAAATCGAATGTGCGTTGCCGATCAATCGAATGTGCGGTACCGATCAATCTAATGTGCGGTACCGATAAATCAAATGTGCGGTACATTTAAATAGAATATGCGGTACCGATCAATCGAATGTGCGGTACCGATAAATCGATTGTGCGGTTTCCATCAATCGATTGTGCGGTGCCGATTAATAGAATGTGCGTTGCCTATGAATCGAATGTGCGGTACCGATCAATCGTTTGTGCGGTACCGATAAATCGAATGTGTGTTCTCGATCAATCGAATGTGCGGTATCGATCAATCGATTGTGCGTTGTCGATAAAGCGAATGTGCGTTACCGATCAATCGAATGTGCGGTACCGATCAATCGAATGTGCGGTACCGATTAATGGACTGTACGGTGCCTATTAATCGAATGTGTCCTATGTCGATCAATAGAATGTGCGGTACCGATTAATCGAATGTGCGGTATCGGTCAATCGATTGTGCGGTACCGATAAATCAAATGTGCGGAACCGATCAATCGAATGTGCGGTACCGATAAATCGAATGTTCGTTGCCTATTAATAGATTATGCTTTACCGATCAATCGAATGTGCGGTACCGATCAATCGAACGTGGGGTACCGATAAATCGAATGTGCGTTGCCGTGAAAAAGCGTATGTGCGGTCCCTATTAATCGAATGTGTGGTACCGATGAATCGAATGTGCGTTGCCGATCAATCGAATGTGCGTTGCCGTGAAAAAGCTTATGTGCGGTACCGATAAATCGAATGTGCGGTATCGATCAATCGAATGTGCGTTGCCGATAAATAGAATGTGCGTTGCCGATCAATCGAATGTGCGGTACCGATAAAACGAATGTGCGTTGCCGATCAATCGATTGTGCGGTACCGATCAATCTAATGTGCGTACCGATCAATCGAATGTGCTTTGCCGGTAAATAGAATGGGCGTTACCGATCAATCGAATGTGCGGTGCCAATAAATCGAATGTGCGGTTCATTTAAATGGAATATGCGGTGCCGATAGACCGAATGTGCTGTACCGATCAATAGATTGTGCGGTATCGATCAATCGATTGTGCGTTGTCGATAAAGCGAATGTGCGTTACCAATTAATCGAATGTGCGTTACCGATCAATCGAATGTGCGGTACCGATAAATCAAATGTGCGGTACATTTAAATAGAATATGCTGTACCGATCAATCGAATGTGCGGTACCGATAAATCGATTGTGCGGTTTCGATCAATCGATTGTGCGGTGCCGATTAATAGAATGTGTCCCATATCGATCAATCGAATGTGCGTTGCCGATCAATCGAATGTGCGGTACCGATCAATCGAATGTTCGGTACCGATCAATCTAATTTGCGGTACCGATCAATCGAATGTGCGGTACCGATAAATCGAATGTGCGGTACCGATCAATCGAATGTGCGGTACCGATCAATCGAATGTGAGTTGCCGATAAATCGAATGTGCGTTACCGATAAATCGAATGCGCGGTACCGATAAAACGAATGTGCGTTGCCGATCAATCGATTGTGCAATACCGATAAATCGAATGTGCGGTCCCGATCAATCGAATGTGCGGTACCGATCAATCGAATGTGCGTTGCCGATCAATCGAATGTGCGGTACCGATCAATCTAATGTGCGTACCGATCAATCGAATGTGCTTTGCCGGTAAATAGAATGTGCGTTACCGATCAATCGAATGTGCGGTGCCAATAAATCGAATGTGCGGTTCATTTAAATGGAATATGCGGTGCCGATAGACCGAATGTGCTGTACCGATCAATAGATTGTGCGGTATCGATCAATCGATTGTGCGGTACCGATAAATCAAATGTGCGGAACCGATCAATCGAATGTGTGGTACCGATAAATCGAATGTGCGTTGCCTATGAATCGAATGTGCGGTACCGATCAATCGATTGTGCGGTACCGATAAATCGAATGTGCGGTCCCGATAAATCGAATGTGCGGTACCGATAAATCGAATGTGCGTTGCCGATCAATCGAATGTGCGGTACCGATCAATCTAATGTGCGTTACCGATAAATCGAATGTGCGGTACCGATCAATCTAATGTGCGGTATCGATCAATCGATTGTGCGGTACCGATAAATCGAATGTGTGTTCTCGATCAATCGAATGTGCGGTATCGATCAATCGATTGTGCGTTGTCGATAAAGCGAATGTGCGTTACCAATTAATCGAATGTGCGTTACCGATCAATCGAATGTGCGGTACCGATAAATCAAATGTGCGGTACATTTAAATAGAATATGCTGTACCGATCAATCGAATGTGCGGTACCGATAAATCGATTGTGCGGTTTCGATCAATCGATTGTGCGGTGCCGATTAATAGAATGTGTCCCATATCGATCAATCGAATGTGCGTTGCCGATCAATCGAATGTGCGGTACCGATCAATCGAATGTTCGGTACCGATCAATCTAATTTGCGGTACCGATCAATCGAATGTGCGGTACCGATAAATCGAATGTGCGGTACCGATCAATCGAATGTGCGGTACCGATCAATCGAATGTGAGTTGCCGATAAATCGAATGTGCGGTACCGATCAATCGAATGTGCATTGCCGATAAATCGAATGTGCGGTACCGATCAATCGAATGTGCGGTACCGATCAATCTAATGTGCGGTACCGATCAATCGAATGTGCGGTACCGATAAATGGACTGTACGGTGCCTATTAATCGAATGTGTCCTATGTCGATGAATAGAATGTGCGGTACCGATTAATAGAATGTGCGGTATCGATCAATCGATTGTGCGGTTCCGATAAATCGAATATGCGGTCCCTATGAATCGAATGTGCGGTACCGATAAATCAAATGTGCGTTGCCGATAAATCGAATGTGCGGTACCGATCAATCTAATGTGCGTTGCCTATGAATCGAATGTGCGGTACCGATAAATCGACTGTAGGTGCCGATTAATCGAATGTGTCTGATGTCTATCAATCGAATGTGTGGTACCGATGAATCGAATGTGCGTTGCCGATCAATCGAATGTGCCGTAACGATGAATCGAATGTGCGTTGCCGATATATCGATTGTGCGGTGCCGTTAAATCGAATGTGCGGTGCCGATTAATTGAATGTGCTTTGCCGTGAAAAAGCTTATGTGCGGTACCGATAAATCGAATGTGCGGTATCGATCAATCGCATGTGCGGTACCGATAAATCGAATGTGCGTTGCCGATAAATAGAATGTGCGTTCCCGATCAATCGAATGTGCGGTACCGATAAATCGAATGTGCGGTACCGATCAATCTAATGTGCTGTACCGAACAATCGAATGTGTGGTTCCAATAAATCGAATGTGCGGTACCGATAAATCGAATGTGCGGTACCGATGAATCCAATTTGCGGTTTCGATCAATCGAATGTGTGGTACCGATAAATCGAATGTGCGGTACCGATCAATCGAATGTGCTGTACCGAACAATCGAATGTGTGGTTTCAATAAATCGAATGTGCGGTACCGATAAATCGAATGTGCGGTACCGATCAATCGAATGTGCGGTACCGATCAATCGAATGTGAGTTGCCGATAAATCGAATGTGCGTTACCGATAAATCGAATGCGCGGTACCGATAAAACGAATGTGCGTTGCCGATCAATCGATTGTGCGGTACCGATAAATCGAATGTGCGGTCCCGATCAATCGAATGTGCGGTACCGATAAATCGAATGTGCGTTGCCGATCAATCGAATGTGCGGTACCGATCAATCTAATGTGCGTACCGATCAATCGAATGTGCTTTGCCGGTAAATAGAATGTGCGTTACCGATCAATCGAATGTGCGGTGCCAATAAATCGAATGTGCGGTTCATTTAAATGGAATATGCGGTGCCGATAGACCGAATGTGCTGTACCGATCAATAGATTGTGCGGTATCGATCAACCGATTGTGCGGTACCGATAAATCAAATGTGCGGAACCGATCAATCGAATGTGCGGTACCGATAAATCGAATGTTCGTTGCCTATTAATAGATCATGCTTTACCGATCAATCGAATGTGCGGTACCGATAAATCGAATGTGCGGTTCCGATCAATCGAATGTGCGGTTCCGATCATGTGTGGTACCGATAAATCGAATGTGCGGTACCGATCAATCGATTGTGCGGTTTCGATCAATCGATTGTGCGGTGCCGATTAATAGAATGTGTCCCATATCGATCAATCGAATGTGCGTTGCCGATCAATCGAATGTGCGGTACCGATCAATCGAATGTTCGGTACCGATCAATCTAATTTGCGGTACCGATCAATCGAATGTGCTGTACCGATCAATCGAATGTGCGGTTCCAATAAATCGAATGTGCGGTACCGATAAATCGAATGTGCGGTACCGATCAATCGAATGTGCGGTACCGATCAATCGAATGTGAGTTGCCGATAAATCGAATGTTTGGTACCGATCAATCGAATGTGCATTGCCGATAAATCGAATGTGCGGTACCGATCAATCGAATGTGCGGTACCGATCAATCGAATGTGCGTTGCCGATCAATCGAATGTGCGAAACCGATAAATCGAATATGCGTTACCGATCAATCGAATGTGTGGTACCGATCAATCGAATGTGCGGTACCGATTAATGGACTGTACGGTGCCTATTAATCGAATGTGTCCTATGTCGATCAATAGAATGTGCGGTACCGATCAATCGAATGTGCGGTATCGGTCAATCGATTGTGCGGTTCCGATAAATCGAATGTGCGGTCCCTATTAATCGAATGTGTGGTACCGATGAATCGAATGTGCGTTGCCGATCAATCGAATGTGCGTTGCCGTGAAAAAGCTTATGTGCAGTACCGATAAATCGAATGTGCGGTATCGATCAATCGAATGTGCGGTACCGATCAATCGAATGTGCTGTACCGATCAATCGAATGTGCGGTTCCAATAAATCGAATGTGCGGTACCGATAAATCGAATGTGCGGTACCGATCAATCGAATGTGAGTTGCCGATAAATCGAATGTGCGGTACCGATCAATCGAATGTGCATTGCCGATAAATCGAATGTGCGGTACCGATCAATCGAATGTGCGGTCCCGATCAATCGAATGTGCGGTACCGATAAATGGACTGTACGGTGCCTATTAATCGAATGTGTCCTATGTCGATGAATAGAATGTGCGGTACCGATTAATCGAATGTGCGGTATCGATCAATCGATTGTGCGGTTCCGATAAATCGAATATGCGGTCCCTATGAATCGAATGTGCGGTACCGATAAATCAAATGTGCGTTGCCGATAAATCGAATGTGCGGTACCGATCAGTCTAATGTGCGTTGCCTATTAATCGAATGTGCCGTACCGATAAATCGACTGTAGGTGCCGATTAATCGAATGTGTCTGATGTCTATCAATCGAATGTGTGGTACCGATGAATCGAATGTGCGTTGCCGATCAATCGAATGTGCCGTAACGATGAATCGAATGTGCGTTGCCGATATATCGATTGTGCGGTGCCGTTAAATCGAATGTGCGGTGCCGAGTAATTGAATGTGCTTTGCCGTGAAAAAGCTTATGTGCGGTACCGATAAATCGAATGTGCGGTATCGATCAATCGATTGTGCGGTACCGATAAATCGAATGAGCGTTGCCGATAAATAGAATGTGCGTTCCCGATCAATCGAATGTGCGGTACCGATAAAACGAATGTGTGTTGCCGATCAATCGATTTTGCGGTACCGATAAATCGAATGTGCGGTACCGATCAATCTAATGTGCGGTACCGATCAATCGAATGTGCGGTACCGATAAATGGACTGTACGGTGCCTATTAATCGAATGTGCCCTATGTCGATCAATAGAATATGCGGTACCGATGAATCCAATTTGCGGTATCGATCAATCGAATGTGTGGTACCGATAAATCGAATGTGCGTTGCCTATGAATCGAATGTGCGGTACCGATCAATCGATTGTGCGGTACCGATCAATCGAATGTGCGGTCCCGATCAATCGAATGTGCGGTACCGATAAATCGAATGTGCGTTGCCGATCAATCGAATGTGCGGTACCGATCAATCTAATGTGCGGTACCGATAAATCAAATGTGCGGTACATTTAAATAGAATATGCGGTACCGATCAATCGAATGTGCGGTACCGATAAATCGATTGTGCGGTTTCCATCAATCGATTGTGCGGTGCCGATTAATAGAATGTGCGTTGCCTATGAATCGAATGTGCGGTACCGATCAATCGATTGTGCGGTACCGATAAATCGAATGTGTGTTCTCGATCAATCGAATGTGCGGTATCGATCAATCGATTGTGCGTTGTCGATAAAGCGAATGTGCGTTACCGATCAATCGAATGTGCGGTACCGATCAATCGAATGTGCGGTACCGATTAATGGACTGTACGGTGCCTATTAATCGAATGTGTCCTATGTCGATGAATAGAATGTGCGGTACCGATTAATCGAATGTGCGGTATCGGTCAATCGATTGTGCGGTACCGATAAATCAAATGTGCGGAACCGATCAATCGAATGTGCGGTACCGATAAATCGAATGTTCGTTGCCTATTAATAGATTATGCTTTACCGATCAATCGAATGTGCGGTACCGATCAATCGAACGTGGGGTACCGATAAATCGAATGTGCGTTGCCGTGAAAAAGCGTATGTGCGGTCCCTATTAATCGAATGTGTGGTACCGATGAATCGAATGTGCGTTGCCGATCAATCGAATGTGCGTTGCCGTGAAAAAGCTTATGTGCGGTACCGATAAATCGAATGTGCGGTATCGATCAATCGAATGTGCGTTGCCGATAAATAGAATGTGCGTTGCCGATCAATCGAATGTGCGGTACCGATAAAACGAATGTGCGTTGCCGATCAATCGATTGTGCGGTACCGATCAATCTAATGTGCGTACCGATCAATCGAATGTGCTTTGCCGGTAAATAGAATGGGCGTTACCGATCAATCGAATGTGCGGTGCCAATAAATCGAATGTGCGGTTCATTTAAATGGAATATGCGGTGCCGATAGACCGAATGTGCTGTACCGATCAATAGATTGTGCGGTATCGATCAATCGATTGTGCGTTGTCGATAAAGCGAATGTGCGTTACCAATTAATCGAATGTGCGTTACCGATCAATCGAATGTGCGGTACCGATAAATCAAATGTGCGGTACATTTAAATAGAATATGCTGTACCGATCAATCGAATGTGCGGTACCGATAAATCGATTGTGCGGTTTCGATCAATCGATTGTGCGGTGCCGATTAATAGAATGTGTCCCATATCGATCAATCGAATGTGCGTTGCCGATCAATCGAATGTGCGGTACCGATCAATCGAATGTTCGGTACCGATCAATCTAATTTGCGGTACCGATCAATCGAATGTGCGGTACCGATAAATCGAATGTGCGGTACCGATCAATCGAATGTGCGGTACCGATCAATCGAATGTGAGTTGCCGATAAATCGAATGTGCGTTACCGATAAATCGAATGCGCGGTACCGATAAATCGAATGTGCGTTGCCGATAAATAGAATGTGCGTTGCCGATCAATCGAATGTGCGGTACCGATAAAACGAATGTGCGTTGCCGATCAATCGATTGTGCGGTACCGATCAATCTAATGTGCGTACCGATCAATCGAATGTGCTTTGCCGGTAAATAGAATGGGCGTTACCGATCAATCGAATGTGCGGTGCCAATAAATCGAATGTGCGGTTCATTTAAATGGAATATGCGGTGCCGATAGACCGAATGTGCTGTACCGATCAATAGATTGTGCGGTATCGATCAATCGATTGTGCGTTGTCGATAAAGCGAATGTGCGTTACCAATTAATCGAATGTGCGTTACCGATCAATCGAATGTGCGGTACCGATAAATCAAATGTGCGGTACATTTAAATAGAATATGCTGTACCGATCAATCGAATGTGCGGTACCGATAAATCGATTGTGCGGTTTCGATCAATCGATTGTGCGGTGCCGATTAATAGAATGTGTCCCATATCGATCAATCGAATGTGCGTTGCCGATCAATCGAATGTGCGGTACCGATCAATCGAATGTTCGGTACCGATCAAAAGAATTTGCGGAACCGATCAATCGAATATGCGGTACCGATCAATCTAATTTGCGGTATCGATAAATCGAATGTGCGTTGCCGATAAATCGAATGTGCGGTACTGATAAGTCGAATGTGCGGTACCAATCAATCTAATGTGCGGTACCGATCAATCTAATGTGCGTTCCTGATCAATCGAATGTGCGTTCCCGATCAATCGAATGTGCGGTACCGATAAATCGAATATGCGTTGTCGATAAATCGAATGTGCGGTACCGACCAATCTAATGTGCAGTACCGATCAATTTAATGTGCGTTCCTGATCAATCGAATGTGCGGTACCGATAAATCGAATGTGCGCTACCGTTAAATAGAATGTGCGTTGCCGATTAATAGATTATGCTTTACCGATCAATCGAATGTGCGGAACCAATAAATCGATTGTGCGGTGCCCATTAATCGAATGTGTCCGATGTCGATCAATCGAATGTGCGGTACCGATAAATCGAATGTGCGGTACATTTAAATAGAATTTGCAGTACCGATAAATCAAATGTGCGGTACCGATCAATCGAATGTGCGGTATCGATCAATCGATTGTGCGATATCGATTAATCGATTGTGCGGTGCCGATAAATCGAATGTGCGGTCCCGATCAATTGAATGTGCGGTACCGATAAATCGAATGTGCGTTGCCGATAAATCGAATGTGCGGTACCGATCAATCTAATGTGCGTACCGATCAATCGAATGTGCGGTACCGATAAATCGATTGAACGGTGCCGATTAATCGAATGTGTCCGATGTCGATCAATCGAATGTGCGGTACCGATCAATCGAATGTGCGTTGCCGATAAATAGATTATGCGGTATCGATCAATCGAGTGTGCGGTATCGATCAATCGATTGTGCGGTGCCGATAAATCGAATGTGCGGTACATTTAAATAGAATTTGCAGTACCGATAAATCAAATGTGCGGTACCGATCAATCGAATGTGCGGAGTCGATCAATCGAATGAGCGGTACCTATAAATGGAATGTGCGGTACATTTAAATAGAATATGCGGTACCGATATATCAAATGTGCGGTACCGATCAATCGATTGTGCTGTACCGATCAATCGATTGTGCGGTACCGATCAATCGAATGCGCGGTACCGATCAATCGAATGTGCGGTACCGATCAATCGAATGCGCGGTACCGATCAATCAAATGTGCGGTACATTTAAATAGAATGTTCGGTACCGATAAATCGAATGCGCGGTACCGATCAATCGATTGTGCGGTACCGATCAATCGAATGTGCGGTACCGATCAATCGAATGTGCGGTTCCAATAAAACGAATGTGCGGTACCGATCAATGGAATGTGCGGTACCGATCAATCGAATGTGTGGTACCGATCAATCGAATGTGCGTTGCCGGTCAATCGAATGTGCGGTACCGATCAATCGAATGTGCGGTACCGATAAATCGAATATGCGGTACCGATCAATCGAATGTGCGTTGCCGATCAATCGAATGTGCGTTACCGATCAATCGAATGTGCGTTGCCGATAAATCGAATGTGCGGTACCGATCAATCAAATATGCGGTACAGATCAATCGAATGTGCGTTACCAATCTATCGAATGTGCGGTACCGATCAATCGAATGTGCGTTCCCGATCAATGGAATGTGCGGTACCGATAAATCGAACGGCGGTATATTTAAATAGAATATGCGGTACCGATCAATCGAATGTGCGGTATCGATCAATCGATTGTGCGATATCGATTAATCGATTGTGCGGTGCCGATAAATCGAATGTGCGGTACCGATCAATCTAATGTGCGTACCGATCAATCGAATGTGCGGTACCGATAAATCGATTGAACGGTACCGATCAATCGAATGTGCGTTGCCGATAAATAGATTATGCGGTATCGATCAATCGAGTGTGCGGTATCGATCAATCGATTGTGCGGTGCCGATAAATCGAATGTGGTCCCGATCAATCGAATGTGCGGTACCGATAAATCGTATGTGCGTTGCCGATCAACCGAATGTGCGGTACCGATCAATCTAATGTGCGTACCGATCAATCGAATATGCGGTACCGATAAATCGAATGTGCGATCCCGATCAATAGAATGTGCGGTACCGATAAATGGAATGTGCGTTGCCGATAAATCGAAAGTGCGGTACCGATCAATCGAATGTGCGGTACCGATCAATGGAATGTGTGTTCCAATAAATCGAATGTGCGGTACCGATCAATCGAATGTAAGGTACCGATCAATCGAATGTGCGGTATCGATAAATCGAAAGTGCGGGTCCGATCAATCGATTGTATGTGCTGATCAATCGAATAAGCGGTGACGATCCATCGAGGGCGGTACCTATCAATTAAATGTGCGATATCGATGAATCGAATGTGCGGCACCGTTAAATCGAATGTGCAGTACCAAACAATCGAATGTGCGGTACCGATGAATCGAATGTGCGGTACCGATCGATTGAATGTGCGTTGCCAATATATCGAATGGGCGAAACCGGTCAATAGAATATGCGATTGATCAATCGAATGTGCGGTACCGATAAATCGAATGTGCGGTACCGATAAATCGAATGTGCGGTATCGATCAATCGAATGTTCAGTACCGACCAATCGATTGTGCTGTACCGATCAATCGATTGTGCGGTACCGATCAATCGAATGTGCGGTACCGATAAATCGAAAGTGCGGGTCCGATCAATCGATTGTATGTGCTGATCAATCGAATAAGCGGTGACGATCAATCGAGGGCGGTACCGATAAATCAAATGTGCGTTGCCGATATTGAGAATATGCGGTACCGATCAATCGAATGTGCGGTACCTATCAATCGAATGTGCGGTACCGATAAATCGAATGTGCGTTGCCGATCAATCGAATGTGCAGTGACGGTCAATCGAGTGTGCGGTACCGATCATTCGAATGTGCGTTGCCGATATATCGAATGGGCGGAACCGGTCAATAGAATATGCGATTGATCAATCGAATGTGCGGTACCGATAAATCGAATGTGCGGTACCGATAAATCGAATGTGCGTTGCCGATCAATCGAATGAGCAGTGACGGTCAATCGAGTGTGCGGTACCGATCAATCGAATGTACGGTACCGATCAATCGAATGTGCGGAACCGATAAATCGAATATGCGGTATCGTTAAATCGAATGTGCGGTACCTATCAATCGAATGTGCGCTACCGATAAATCGAATGTGCGGTACCGATCAATCAAATGTGCGGAACCGATAAATCGAATGTGCGGAACCGATAAATCGAATATGCGGTATCGTTAAATCGAATGTGAGGTACCGATCAATCGGATGTGCGGTACCGATCAATCGAATGTGCGGTACCGATCAATGGAATGTGTGTTCCAATAAATCGAATGTGCGGTACCGATCAATCGAATGTAAGGTACCGATCAATCGAATGTGCGGTATCGATAAATCGAAAGTGCGGGTCCGATCAATCGATTGTATGTGCTGATCAATCGAATAAGCGGTGACGATCCATCGAGGGCGGTACCTATCAATTAAATGTGCGATATCGATGAATCGAATGTGCGGCACCGTTAAATCGAATGTGCAGTACCAAACAATCGAATGTGCGGTACCGATGAATCGAATGTGCGGTACCGATCGATCGAATGTGCGTTGCCGATATATCGAATGGGCGAAACCGGTCAATAGAATATGCGATTGATCAATCGAATGTGCGGTACCGATAAATCGAATGTTCAGTACCGATCAATCGAATGTGCGGTACCGATAAATCGAAAGTGCGGGTCCGATCAATCGATTGTATGTGCTGATCAATCGAATAAGCGGTGACGATGAATCGAGGGCGGTACCGATAAATCAAATGTGCGTTGCCGATATTGAGAATATGCGGTACCGATCAATCGAATGTGCAGTACCTATCAATCGAATGTGCGGTACCGATAAATCGAATGTGCGTTGCCGATCAATCGAATGTGCAGTGACGGTCAATCGAGTGTGCGGTACCGATCATTCGAATGTGCGTTGCCGATATATCGAATGGGCGGAACCGGTCAATAGAATATGCGATTGATCAATCGAATGTGCGGTACCGATAAATCGAATGTGCGGTACCGATAAATCGAATGTGCGTTGCCGATCAATCGAATGAGCAGTGACGGTCAATCGAGTGTGCGGTACCGATCAATCGAATGTACGGTACCGATCAATCGAATGTGCGGAACCGATAAATCGAATATGCGGTATCGTTAAATCGAATGTGCGGTACCTATCAATCGAATGTGCGGTACCGATAAATCGAATGTGCGTTGCCGATCAATCGAATGTGCAGTGACGGTCAATCGAATGTGCGGTACCGATCAATCGAGTGTGCGGTACCGATCAATCAAATGTGCGGAACCGATAAATCGAATTTGCGGAACCGATAAATCGAATATGCGGTATCGTTAAATCGAATGTGAGGTACCGATCAATCGAATGTGCGGTACCGATAAATCGAATGTGCGTTGTCGATCAATCGAATGTGCACTGACGGTCAATCGAGTGTGCGGTACCGATCATTCGAATGTGCGTTGCCGATATATCGAATTTGCGGAACCGGTCAATCGAATATGCGATTGATCAATCGAATGTGCGGTACCGATAAATCGAATGTGCGTTGCCGATCAATCGAATGTGCAGTGACGGTCAATCGAATGTGCGGTACCGATCAATCGAGTGTGCGGTACCGATCAATCAAATGTGCGGAACCGATAAATCGAATTTGCGGAACCGATAAATCGAATATGCGGTATCGTTAAATCGAATGTGAGGTACCGATCAATCGAATGTGCGGTACCGATAAATCGAATGTGCGTTGTCGATCAATCGAATGTGCACTGACGGTCAATCGAGTGTGCGGTACCGATCATTCGAATGTGCGTTGCCGATATATCGAATTTGCGGAACCGGTCAATCGAATATGCGATTGATCAATCGAATGTGCGGTACCGATAAATCGAATGTGCGTTGCCGATCAATCGAATGTTCGGTACCGATCAATCGAATGTGCGGTACCGATCAATGGAATGTGCGGAACCGATCAATCGAATATGCTTAACCGATAAATCAAATTTGGGATATCGATCAATCGAATGTGCGGTACCGATAAAACGAATGTGCGGTACCTATCAATCGAATGTGCGCTACCGATAAATCGAATGTGCACTGACGGTCAATCGAATGTGCGGTACCGATCAATCGAATGTAAGGTACCGATCAATCGAATGTAAGGTATCGATAAATCGAAAGTGCGGGTCCGATCAATCGATTGTATGTGCTGATCAATCGAATAAGCGGTGACGATCCATCGAGGGCGGTACCTATCAATTAAATGTGCGATATCGATGAATCGAATGTGCGGCACCGTTAAATCGAATGTGCAGTACCAAACAATCGAATGTGCGGTACCGATGAATCGAATGTGCGGTACCGATCGATTGAATGTGCGTTGCCGATATATCGAATGGGCGAAACCGGTCAATAGAATATGCGATTGATCAATCGAATGTGCGGTACCGATAAATCGAATGTGCGGTACCGATAAATCGAATGTGCGGTATCGATCAATCGAATGTTCAGTACCGACCAATCGATTGTGCTGTACCGATCAATCGATTGTGCGGTACCGATCAATCGAATGTGCGGTACCGATAAATCGAAAGTGCGGGTCCGATCAATCGATTGTATGTGCTGATCAATCGAATAAGCGGTGACGATCAATCGAGGGCGGTACCGATAAATCAAATGTGCGTTGCCGATATTGAGAATATGCGGTACCGATCAATCGAATGTGCGGTACCTATCAATCGAATGTGCGGCACCGATAAATCGAATGTGCGTTGCCGATCAATCGAATGTGCAGTGACGGTCAATCGAGTGTGCGGTACCGATCATTCGAATGTGCGTTGCCGATATATCGAATGGGCGGAACCGGTCAATAGAATATGCGATTGATCAATCGAATGTGCGGTACCGATAAATCGAATATGCGGTACCGATAAATCGAATGTGCGTTGCCGATCAATCGAATGAGCAGTGACGGTCAATCGAGTGTGCGGTACCGATCAATCGAATGTACGGTACCGATCAATCGAATGTGCGGAACCGATAAATCGAATATGCGGTATCGTTAAATCGAATGTGCGGTACCTATCAATCGAATGTGCGCTACCGATAAATCGAATGTGCGGTACCGATCAATCAAATGTGCGGAACCGATAAATCGAATGTGCGGAACCGATAAATCGAATATGCGGTATCGTTAAATCGAATGTGAGGTACCGATCAATCGAATGTGCGGTACCGATAAATCGAATGTGCGTTGTCGATCAATCGAATGTGCACTGACGGTCAATCGAATGTGCGGTACCGATCAATCGAATGTAAGGTACCGATCAATCGAATGTGCGGTATCGATAAATCGAAAGTGCGGGTCCGATCAATCGATTGTATGTGCTGATCAATCGAATAAGCGGTGACGATCCATCGAGGGCGGTACCTATCAATTAAATGTGCGATATCGATGAATCGAATGTGCGGCACCGTTAAATCGAATGTGCAGTACCAAACAATCGAATGTGCGGTACCGATGAATCGAATGTGCGGTACCGATCGATCGAATGTGCGTTGCCGATATATCGAATGGGCGAAACCGGTCAATAGAATATGCGATTGATCAATCGAATGTGCGGTACCGATAAATCGAATGTTCAGTACCGATCAATCGAATGTGCGGTACCGATAAATCGAAAGTGCGGGTCCGATCAATCGATTGTATGTGCTGATCAATCGAATAAGCGGTGACGATGAATCGAGGGCGGTACCGATAAGTCAAATGTGCGTTGCCGATATTGAGAATATGCGGTACCGATCAATCGAATGTGCAGTACCTATCAATCGAATGTGCGGTACCGATAAATCGAATGTGCGTTGCCGATCAATCGAATGTGCAGTGACGGTCAATCGAGTGTGCGGTACCGATCATTCGAATGTGCGTTGCCGATATATCGAATGGGCGGAACCGGTCAATAGAATATGCGATTGATCAATCGAATGTGCGGTACCGATAAATCGAATGTGCGGTACCGATAAATCGAATGTGCGTTGCCGATCAATCGAATGAGCAGTGACGGTCAATCGAGTGTGCGGTACCGATCAATCGAATGTACGGTACCGATCAATCGAATGTGCGGAACCGATAAATCGAATATGCGGTATCGTTAAATCGAATGTGCGGTACCTATCAATCGAATGTGCGGTACCGATAAATCGAATGTGCGTTGCCGATCAATCGAATGTGCAGTGACGGTCAATCGAATGTGCGGTACCGATCAATCGAGTGTGCGGTACCGATCAATCAAATGTGCGGAACCGATAAATCGAATTTGCGGAACCGATAAATCGAATATGCGGTATCGTTAAATCGAATGTGAGGTACCGATCAATCGAATGTGCGGTACCGATAAATCGAATGTGCGTTGTCGATCAATCGAATGTGCACTGACGGTCAATCGAGTGTGCGGTACCGATCATTCGAATGTGCGTTGCCGATATATCGAATGTGCGGAACCGGTCAATCGAATATGCGATTGATCAATCGAATGTGCGGTACCGATAAATCGAATGTGCGTTGCCGATCAATCGAATGTTCGGTACCGATCAATCGAATGTGCGGTACCGATCAATGGAATGTGCGGAACCGATCAATCGAATATGCTTAACCGATAAATCAAATTTGGGATATCGATCAATCGAATGTGCGGTACCGATAAAACGAATGTGCGGTACCTATCAATCGAATGTGCGCTACCGATAAATCGAATGTGCGGTACCGATCAATCAAATGTGCGGAACCGATAAATCGAATGTGCGGAACCGATAAATCGAATATGCGGTATCGTTAAATCGAATGTGAGGTACCGATCAATCGAATGTTCAGTACCGACCAATCGATTGTGCTGTACCGATCAATCGATTGTGCGGTACCGATCAATCGAATGTGCGGTACCGATAAATCGAAAGTGCGGGTCCGATCAATCGATTGTATGTGCTGATCAATCGAATAAGCGGTGACGATGAATCGAGGGCGGTACCGATAAATCAAATGTGCGTTGCCGATATTGAGAATATGCGGTACCGATCAATCGAATGTGCAGTACCTATCAATCGAATGTGCGGTACCGATAAATCGAATGTGCGTTGCCGATCAATCGAATGTGCAGTGACGATCAATCGAATGTGCAGTACCTATCAATCGAATGTGCGGTACCGATCATTCGAATGTGCGTTGCCGATATATCGAATGGGCGGAACCGGTCAATAGAATAGGCGATTGATCAATCGAATGTGCGGTACCGATAAATCGAATGTGCGGTACCGATAAATCGAATGTGCGTTGCCGATCAATCGAATGAGCAGTGACCGTCAATCGAGTGTGCGGTACCGATCAATCGAATGTACGGTACCGATCAATCGAATGTGCGGAACCGAAAAATCGAATATGCGGTATCGTTAAATCGAATGTGCGGTACCTATCAATCGAATGTGCGGTACCGATAAATCGAATGTGCGTTGCCGATCAATCGAATGTGCAGTGACGGTCAATCGAATGTGCGGTACCGATCAATCGAGTGTGCGGTACCGATCAATCAAATGTGCGGAACCGATAAATCGAATTTGCGGAACCGATAAATCGAATATGCGGTATCGTTAAATCGAATGTGAGGTACCGATCAATCGAATGTGCGGTACCGATAAATCGAATGTGCGTTGTCGATCAATCGAATGTGCACTGACGGTCAATCGAGTGTGCGGTACCGATCATTCGAATGTGCGTTGCCGATATATCGAATGTGCGGAACCGGTCAATCGAATATGCGATTGATCAATCGAATGTGCGGTACCGATAAATCGAATGTGCGGTTCCGATCAATCGAATGTGCGGTACCGATAAATGGAATGTGCGTTGCCGATAAATCAAATGTGCGGTACCGATTAATCGAATGTGCGGTATCGGTCAATCGATTGTGCGGTACCGATAAATGGAATGTGCGGTACCTATTAATCGAATGTGCGGTACCGATCAATCAAATGTGCGGAACCGATAAATCGAATGTGCGGAACCGATAAATCGAATATGCGGTATCGTTAAATCGAATGTGAGGTACCGATCAATCGAATGTGCGTTACCGATCAATCGAATGTGCGTTGTCGATCAATCGAATGTGCACTGACGGTCAATCGAATGTGCGGTACCGATCAATCGAATGTAAGGTACCGATCAATCGAATGTAAGGTATCGATAAATCGAAAGTGCGGGTCCGATCAATCGATTGTATGTGCTGATCAATCGAATAAGCGGTGACGATCCATCGAGGGCGGTACCTATCAATTAAATGTGCGATATCGATGAATCGAATGTGCGGCACCGTTAAATCGAATGTGCAGTACCAAACAATCGAATGTGCGGTACCGATGAATCGAATGTGCGGTACCGATCGATCGAATGTGCGTTGCCGATATATCGAATGGGCGAAACCGGTCAATAGAATATGCGATTGATCAATCGAATGTGCGGTACCGATAAATCGAATGTGCGGTACCGATAAATCGAATGTGCGGTATCGATCAATCGAATGTTCAGTACCGACCAATCGATTGTGCTGTACCGATCAATCGATTGTGCGGTACCGATCACTCGAATGTGCGGTACCGATAAATCGAAAGTGCGGGTCCGATCAATCGATTGTATGTGCTGATCAATCGAATAAGCGGTGACGATGAATCGAGGGCGGTACCGATAAATCAAATGTGCGTTGCCGATATTGAGAATATGCGGTACCGATCAATCGAATGTGCAGTACCTATCAATCGAATGCGCGGTACCGATAAATCGAATGTGCGTTGCCGATCAATCGAATGTGCAGTGACGATCAATCGAATGTGCAGTACCTATCAATCGAATGTGCGGTACCGATCATTCGAATGTGCGTTGCCGATATATCGAATGGGCGGAACCGGTCAATAGAATAGGCGATTGATCAATCGAATGTGCGGTACCGATAAATCGAATGTGCGGTACCGATAAATCGAATGTGCGTTGCCGATCAATCGAATGAGCAGTGACCGTCAATCGAGTGTGCGGTACCGATCAATCGAATGTACGGTACCGATCAATCGAATGTGCGGAACCGATAAATCGAATATGCGGTATCGTTAAATCGAATGTGCGGTACCTATCAATCGAATGTGCGGTACCGATAAATCGAATGTGCGTTGCCGATCAATCGAATGTGCAGTGACGGTCAATCGAATGTGCGGTACCGATCAATCGAGTGTGCGGTACCGATCAATCAAATGTGCGGAACCGATAAATCGAATTTGCGGAACCGATAAATCGAATATGCGGTATCGTTAAATCGAATGTGAGGTACCGATCAATCGAATGTGCGGTACCGATAAATCGAATGTGCGTTGTCGATCAATCGAATGTGCACTGACGGTCAATCGAGTGTGCGGTACCGATCATTCGAATGTGCGTTGCCGATATATCGAATGTGCGGAACCGGTCAATCGAATATGCGATTGATCAATCGAATGTGCGGTACCGATAAATCGAATGTGCGTTGCCGATCAATCGAATGTTCGGTACCGATCAATCGAATGTGCGGTACCGATCAATGGAATGTGCGGAACCGATCAATCGAATATGCTTAACCGATAAATCAAATTTGGGATATCGATCAATCGAATGTGCGGTACCGATAAAACGAATGTGCGGTACAAATCAATCGAATATGTGCAACCGATAAATGAAATGTGCGTTGCCGATAAATCGAATGTGCGTTACCGATCAATCGAATGTGCGGTACCGATCAATGGAATGTGCGGTCCCGATCAATCGAATGTGCGTTCCCGATCAATTGAATGTGTGTTGCCGATAAATCGATAATGCGGTACCGATTAATCGAATTTGCGGTACCGATCAATCGATGGTGCGGTGCCGATCAATCGAATGTGCGGTAACGATAATTCGAAGGTGCGGTTCCGATCAATCGAATGTGCGGTACCGATAAATGGAATGTGCGTTGCCGATAAATCAAATGTGCGGTACCGATTAATCGAATGTGCGGTATCGGTCAATCGATTGTGCGGTACCGATAAATGGAATGTGCGGTACCTATTAATCGAATGTGCGGTACCGATCAATCGAATATGCATTGCCGATAAATCGAATGTGCGAAACCGATCAATCGAATATGCGTTGCCGATCAATCGAATGTGCGGTACCGATCAATCGAATGTGCGGTACCGATTAATGGACTGTGTGGTACCGATGAATCGAATGTGCGTTGCCGATCAATCGAATGTGCGTTGCCGTGAAAAAGCTTATGTGCGGTACCGATAAATCGAATGTGCGGTCCCGTTCAATCGAATGTGCGGTACCGATAAATCGAATGTGTGTTGCCGATCAATCGAATGTGCGGTACCGATCAATCTAATGTGCGTACCGATCAATCAAATGTGCTTTGCCGGTAAATAGAATGTGCGTTACCGATCAATCGATTGTGCGGTGCCAATAAATCGAATGTGCGGTTCATTTAAATGGAATATGCGGTGCCGATAGATCGAATGTGCTGTACCGATCAATAGATTGTGCGGTATCGATCAATCGATTGTGCGGTACCGATAAATCAAATGTGCGGAACCGATCAATCGAATGTGCGGTACCAATAAATCGAATGTTCGTTGCCTATTAATAGATTATGCTTTACCGATCAATCGAATGTGCAGTACCTATCAATCGAATGTGCGGTACCGATAAATCGAATGTGCGTTGCCGATCAATCGAATGTGCAGTGACGGTCAATCGAGTGTGCGGTACCGATCATTCGAATGTGCGTTGCCGATATATCGAATGGGCGGAACCGGTCAATAGAATAGACGATTGATCAATCGAATGTGCGGTACCGATAAATCGAATGTGCGGTACCGATAAATCGAATGTGCGTTGCCGATCAATCGAATGAGCAGTGACCGTCAATCGAGTGTGCGGTACCGATCAATCGAATGTACGGTACCGATCAATCGAATGTGCGGAACCGATAAATCGAATATGCGGTATCGTTAAATCGAATGTGCGGTACCTATCAATCGAATGTGCGGTACCGATAAATCGAATGTGCGTTGCCGATCAATCGAATGTGCAGTGACGGTCAATCGAATGTGCGGTACCGATCAATCGAGTGTGCGGTACCGATCAATCAAATGTGCGGAACCGATAAATCGAATTTGCGGAACCGATAAATCGAATATGCGGTATCGTTAAATCGAATGTGAGGTACCGATCAATCGAATGTGCGGTACCGATCAATGGAATGTGCGGAACCGATCAATCGAATATGCTTAACCGATAAATCAAATTTGGGATATCGATCAATCGAATGTGCGGTACCGATAAAACGAATGTGCGGTACAAATCAATCGAATATGTGCAACCGATAAATGAAATGTGCGTTGCCGATAAATCGAATGTGCGTTACCGATCAATCGAATGTGCGGTACCGATCAATGGAATGTGCGGTCCCGATCAATCGAATGTGCGTTCCCGATCAATTGAATGTGTGTTGCCGATAAATCGATAATGCGGTACCGATTAATCGAATTTGCGGTACCGATCAATCGATGGTGCGGTGCCGATCAATCGAATGTGCGGTAACGATAATTCGAAGGTGCGGTTCCGATCAATCGAATGTGCGGTACCGATAAATGGAATGTGCGTTGCCGATAAATCAAATGTGCGGTACCGATTAATCGAATGTGCGGTATCGGTCAATCGATTGTGCGGTACCGATAAATGGAATGTGCGGTACCTATTAATCGAATGTGCGGTACCGATCAATCGAATATGCATTGCCGATAAATCGAATGTGCGAAACCGATCAATCGAATATGCGTTGCCGATCAATCGAATGTGCGGTACCGATCAATCGAATGTGCGGTACCGATTAATGGACTGTGTGGTACCGATGAATCGAATGTGCGTTGCCGATCAATCGAATGTGCGTTGCCGTGAAAAAGCTTATGTGCGGTACCGATAAATCGAATGTGCGGTCCCGTTCAATCGAATGTGCGGTACCGATAAATCGAATGTGTGTTGCCGATCAATCGAATGTGCGGTACCGATCAATCTAATGTGCGTACCGATCAATCAAATGTGCTTTGCCGGTAAATAGAATGTGCGTTACCGATCAATCGATTGTGCGGTGCCAATAAATCGAATGTGCGGTTCATTTAAATGGAATATGCGGTGCCGATAGATCGAATGTGCTGTACCGATCAATAGATTGTGCGGTATCGATCAATCGATTGTGCGGTACCGATAAATCAAATGTGCGGAACCGATCAATCGAATGTGCGGTACCAATAAATCGAATGTTCGTTGCCTATTAATAGATTATGCTTTACCGATCAATCGAATGTGCAGTACCTATCAATCGAATGTGCGGTACCGATAAATCGAATGTGCGTTGCCGATCAATCGAATGTGCAGTGACGGTCAATCGAGTGTGCGGTACCGATCATTCGAATGTGCGTTGCCGATATATCGAATGGGCGGAACCGGTCAATAGAATAGACGATTGATCAATCGAATGTGCGGTACCGATAAATCGAATGTGCGGTACCGATAAATCGAATGTGCGTTGCCGATCAATCGAATGAGCAGTGACCGTCAATCGAGTGTGCGGTACCGATCAATCGAATGTACGGTACCGATCAATCGAATGTGCGGAACCGATAAATCGAATATGCGGTATCGTTAAATCGAATGTGCGGTACCTATCAATCGAATGTGCGGTACCGATAAATCGAATGTGCGTTGCCGATCAATCGAATGTGCAGTGACGGTCAATCGAATGTGCGGTACCGATCAATCGAGTGTGCGGTACCGATCAATCAAATGTGCGGAACCGATAAATCGAATTTGCGGAACCGATAAATCGAATATGCGGTATCGTTAAATCGAATGTGAGGTACCGATCAATCGAATGTGCGGTACCGATAAATCGAATGTGCGTTGTCGATCAATCGAATGTGCACTGACGGTCAATCGAGTGTGCGGTACCGATCATTCGAATGTGCGTTGCCGATATATCGAATGTGCGGAACCGGTCAATCGAATATGCGATTGATCAATCGAATGTACGGTACCGATAAATCGAATGTGCGTTGCCGATCAATCGAATGTTCGGTACCGATCAATCGAATGTGCGGTACCGATCAATGGAATGTGCGGAACCGATCAATCGAATATGCTTAACCGATAAATCAAATTTGGGATATCGATCAATCGAATGTGCGGTACCGATAAAACGAATGTGCGGTACAAATCAATCGAATATGTGCAACCGATAAATGAAATGTGCGTTGCCGATAAATCGAATGTGCGTTACCGATCAATCGAATGTGCGGTACCGATCAATGGAATGTGCGGTCCCGATCAATCGAATGTGCGTTCCCGATCAATTGAATGTGTGTTGCCGATAAATCGATAATGCGGTACCGATTAATCGAATTTGCGGTACCGATCAATCGATGGTGCGGTGCCGATCAATCGAATGTGCGGTAACGATAATTCGAAGGTGCGGTTCCGATCAATCGAATGTGCGGTACCGATAAATGGAATGTGCGTTGCCGATAAATCAAATGTGCGGTACCGATTAATCGAATGTGCGGTATCGGTCAATCGATTGTGCGGTACCGATAAATGGAATGTGCGGTACCTATTAATCGAATGTGCGGTACCGATCAATCGAATATGCATTGCCGATAAATCGAATGTGCGGTACCGATCAATCGAATGTGCGGTACCGATCAATCGAATGTGCGTTGCCGATCAATCGAATGTGCGAAACCGATCAATCGAATATGCGTTGCCGATCAATCGAATGTGCGGTACCGATCAATCGAATGTGCGGTACCGATTAATGGACTGTGTGGTACCGATGAATCGAATGTGCGTTGCCGATCAATCGAATGTGCGTTGCCGTGAAAAAGCTTATGTGCGGTACCGATAAATCGAATGTGCGGTCCCGTTCAATCGAATGTGCGGTACCGATAAATCGAATGTGTGTTGCCGATCAATCGAATGTGCGGTACCGATCAATCTAATGTGCGTACCGATCAATCAAATGTGCTTTGCCGGTAAATAGAATGTGCGTTACCGATCAATCGATTGTGCGGTGCCAATAAATCGAATGTGCGGTTCATTTAAATGGAATATGCGGTGCCGATAGATCGAATGTGCTGTACCGATCAATAGATTGTGCGGTATCGATCAATCGATTGTGCGGTACCGATAAATCAAATGTGCGGAACCGATCAATCGAATGTGCGGTACCGATAAATCGAATGTTCGTTGCCTATTAATAGATTATGCTTTACCGATCAATCGAATGTGCGGTACCGATAAATCGAATGTGCGGTTCCGATCAATCGAATGTGCGGTTCCGATCAATCGAATGTGCATTACCGATCAATTGAATGTACGGAACCAAGTAATCGATTGTGCTTACCGATAAATCGATTGTGCGGTGCCGATTAATCGAATATGCGGTACCGATCAATCGAATGTGCGGTACCGATAAATCGAATGTGCGTTGTCGATCAATCGAATGTGCAGTGACGGTCAATCGAGTGTGCGGTACCGATCAATCGAATGTGCGTTGTCGATATATCGAATGGGCGAAACCGGTCAATCGAATATGAGATTGATCAATCGAATGTGCGGTACCGATAAATCGAATGTGCGTTGTCGATCAATCGAATGTGCAGTGACGGTCAATCGAGTGTGCGGTACCGATCATTCGCATGTGCGTTGCCGATATATCGAATGGGCGGAACCGGTCAATCGAATGTGCGGTACCGATTAATGGAATGTGCGGAACCGATCAATCGAATATGCGGAACCGATAAATCAAATTTGGGGTATCGATCAATCGAATGTGCGGTACCGATAAAACGAATGTGCGTACCAATCAATCGAATATGTGCAACCGATAAATGAAATGTGCGTTGCCGATAAATCGAATGTGCGTTACCGATCAATCGAATGTGCGGTACCGATCATTCGAATGTGCGTTCCCGATCAATCGAATGTGTGTTGCCGATAAATCGATAATGCGGTACCGATTAATCGAATTTGCGGTACCGATCAATCGATGGTGCGGTGCCGATCAATCAAATGTGCGGTACCGATAAATGGAATGTGCGTTGCCGATAAATCAAATGTGCGGTACCGGTCAATCGAATGTGCGGTTCGAATGTGCGGTACCGATAAATGGAATGTGCGGTACCTATTAATCGAATTTGCGGTACCGTTCAATCGATGGTACGGTGCCGATCAATCTAATGTGCGTTATCTTCAATCTAATGTGCGGTACCGGTCAATCGAATGTGCGGTACCGATAAATGGAATGTGCAGTACATTTAAATAGAATGTGCGGTACCGATCAATCGAATGTGCGGTTCGAATGTGCGGTACCGATAAATGGAATGTGCGGTACGTATTAATCGAATTTGCGGTACCGTTCAATCGATGGTGCGGTGCCTATCAATCGAATGTGCGGTAGCGATTAATAGAATGTTCGGTGTATTTAAATATATTATGCTGTACCGATCAATCGAATGTGCGGTACCGATTAATCAAATGTGCGGTATCGATCAATCGAATGTGTGGTACCGATCAATCAAATGTGCGTGCCGATCAATCGAATGTGCGGTAGCGATTAATAGAATGTTCGGTGTATTTAAATAAAATATGCTGTCCCGATCAATCGAATGTGCGGTACCGATCAATCAAATGTGCGGTATCGATCAATCGATTGTGCCGTACCGATAAATCGAATGTGCGGTACCGATAAATCGAATGCGCGGTACCGATCAATCAAATGTGCGGTATCGATCAGTCGATTGTGCGGTATCGATAAATCGAAAATGCCTTCACGATCAATCGAATGTGCGTTACCGTTAATTCGAATGTGCGTTGCCGATTAATCGAATGTGCATTACCGATCAATTGAATGTGCGGAACCAAGTAATCGATTGTGATGTACCGATAAATCGATTGTGCGGTGCCGATTAATCGAATGTGTCCGATGTCGATCAATGGAATGTGCGGTCCCGATCAATCGAATGTGCGGTACCGATCAATCAAATGTGCGGTATCGATCAATCGATTGTGCGGTACCGATAAATCGAATGTGCGTTGCCGATTAATCGAATGTGCATTACCGATCAATTGAATGTGCGGAACCAAGTAATCGATTGTGATGTACCGATAAATCGATTTTGCGGTGCCGATTAATCGAATATGCGGTACCGATCAATCGAATGTGCGGTACCGATAAATCGAATGTGCGTTGTCAATCAATCGAATGTGCAGTGACGGTCAATCGATGGTGCGGTACCGATCATTCGAATGTGCGTTGCCGATATATCGAATGGGCGAAACCGGTCAATCGAATATGCGATTGATCAATCGAATGTGCGGTACCGATAAATCGAATGTGCGTTGCCGATCAATCGAATATTCGGTACCGATCAATCGAATGTGCGGTACCGATCAATGGAATGTGCGGAACCGGTCAATCGAATATGCGGAACCGATAAATCAAATTTGGGGTATCGATCAATCGAATGTGCGGTACCGATAAAACGAATGTGCGTACCAATCAATCGAATATGTGCTACCGATAAATGAAATGTGCGTTGCCGATAAATCGAATGTGCGTTACCGATCAATCGAATGTGCGGTACCGATCAATGGAATGTGCGGTCCCGAACAATCGAATGTGCGGTACCGATAAATGGAATGTGTGTTGCCGATAAATCGATAATGCGGTACCGATTAATCGAATTTGCGGTACCGATCAATCGATGGTGCGGTGCCGATCAATCGAATGTGCGGTAACGATAATTCGAAGGTGCGGTTCTGATCAATCGAATGTGCGGTACCGATAAATGGAATGTGCGTTGCCGATGAATCAAATGTGCGGTACCGATCAATCGAATGTGCGGTTCGAATGTGCGGTACCTATTAATCGAATTTGCGGTACCGTTCAATCGATGGTACGGTGCCGATCAATCGAATGTGCGTTATCTTCAATCTAATGTGCGGTACCGATCAATCGAATGTGCGGTACCGATAAATGGAATGTGCGGTACATTTAAATAGAATGTGCGGTACCGATCAATCGAATGTGCGGTACCTATAAATCAAATGTGCGGTGTCGATGAATCGAATGTGCGGTACTGATTAATCGAATGTGCGGTACCGATCAATCGAATGTGTGGTACCGATCAATCGAATGTGCGTTGCCGATCAATCGAATGTGCGGTAGCGATTAATAGAATGTTCGGTGTATTTAAATATATTATGCTGTACCGATCAATCGAATGTGCGGTACCGATCAATCGAATGTGCGGTATCGATCAATCGATTGTGCGGTACCGATAAATCGAATGTGCGTTCCCGATCAATCGAATGTGCGTTACCGATAAATCGAATGTGCGTTGCCGATAAATCGAATATGCGGTATCGATCAATCGATTGTGCGGTATCGATAAATCGAAAATGCCTTCACGATCAATCGAATGTGCGTTACCGATAATTCGAATGTGCGTTGCCGATTAATCGAATGTGCATTACCGATCAATTGAATGTGCGGAACCAAGTTATCGATTGTGATGTACCGATATATCGATTGTGCGGTGCCGATTAATCGAATGTGTCCGATGTCGATCAATGGAAAGTGCGGTACCGATCAATCGAATGTGCGGTACCGATCAATCGAATGGGCGGTGCCGTTAAATCGAATGTGCGTTGCCGATTAATAGATTATGCTTTACCGATCAATCGAATGTGCGGTACCGATAAATCGATTGTGCGGTGCCGATCAATCGAATGTGCGCTAACGTTAAATCGAATGTGCGTTGCCGATTATTCGATTATGCTTTACCGATCGAATTTGCGAATAATCGAATGAACGGTATCGATAAATCGATTGTGTGGTGCCGTTAAATGAATGTGCGGTGCCTATTAATCGAATGTGTCCGATGTCGATCAATGGAATGTGCGGTACCGATCAATCGAATGTGCGGTACCGATCAATCGAATGTGCGGTACATTTAAATAGAATGTGCGATATCGATTAATCGAATGAGCGTTGCCGATAAATCGAATGTGCGGAACCGGTCAATCGAATATGCGATTGATCAATCGAATGTGCGGTGCCTATTAATCGAATGTGTCCGATGTCCATCAATCGAATGTCCGGTACCGATAAATCGATTGTGCGGTGCCGATCAATCGAATGTTTAGTACCGATAAATCGAATGTGCGGTACATTTAAATAGAATGTTCGGTACCGATCAATCGAATGTGCGGTCCCGATCAATCGAATGTGCGGTACCGATAAATCGAATGTGCGGTACATTTAAAAAGAATCTGCGGTACCGATAAATCAATTGTGCGGTACCGATCAATCGAATGTGCGGTACATTTAAATAGAATGTGCGGTACCGATAAATCAAATGTGCAATGCCGATATATCGATTGTGCGGTGTATTTAAATAGAATATGCGGTACCGATAAATCGAATGTGCGGAACCGGTCAATCGAATATGCGATTGATCAATCGAATGTTCGGTACCGATCAATCGAATGTGCGGTACCGATCAATTGAATGTGCGGAACCGATCAATCGAATATGCGTTGCCGATTAATCGAATGTGCGGTACCGATCAATTGAATGTGCGGTACCAAGTAATCGATTGTGCTGTACCGATAAATCGATTGTGCGGTGCCGATTAATCGAATGTGTCCGATGTCGATCAATGGAATGTGCGGTACCGATCAATCGAATGTGCGGTACCGATCAATAGAATGTGCGGTACATTTAAATAGAATGTGCGTTCCCGATTAATCGAATGAGCGTTGCCCATAAATCGAATGTGCGGTACCGATCAATCGAATGTGCGGTACCAATCAATCGAATATGTGCTACCGATAAATGAAATGTGCGTTGCCGATAAATCGAATGTGCGTTACCGATCAATCGAATGTGCGGTATCGATCAATCGAATGAGCTGTATCGATAAATCGATTGTGCGGTGCCGTTAGGTCGAATGTGCGTAGCCAATTAATCGAATGTGCGTACCGATAAATCAAATGTGCAATGCCGATATATCGATTGTGCGAAGTATTTAAATAGAATATGCGGTACCGATCAATCGATTGTGCGGTGCCGTTAGGTCGAATGTGCGTAGCCAATTAATCGAATGTGCGTACCGATAAATCAAATGTGCAATGCCGATATATCGATTGTGCGAAGTATTTAAATAGAATATGCGGTACATATCAATCAAATGTGCGGTACCGATCAATCGAATATGCGACACATTTAAGTAGAATGTGCGTTCCCGATTAATCGAATGAGCGTTGCCGATAAATCGAATGTGCGGAACCGGTCAATCGAATATGCGATTGATCAATCGAATGTGTGGTACCGATAAATCGAATGTGCGTTGCCGATCAATCGAATGTTCGGTACCGATCAATCGAATGTGCGGTACCGATCAATCGAATGTGCGGAACAGATCAATCGAATATGCGGAACCGATAAATCAAATTTGCGGTATCGATCAATCGAATGTGCGGTACCGATAAAACGAATGTGCGGTACCAATCAATCGAATATGTGCTACCGATAAATGAAATGTGCGTTGCCGATAAATCGAATGTGCGTTACCGATCAATCGAATGTGCGGTATCGATCAATCGAATGAGCTGTACCGATAAATCGATTGTGCGGTGCCGTTAGGTCGAATGTGCGTAGCCAATTAATCGAATGTGCGTACCGATAAATCAAATGTGCAATGCCGATATATCGATTGTGCGAAGTATTTAAATAGAATATGCGGTACCGATCAATCAAATGTGCGGTACCGATCAATCGAATATGCGACACATTTAAGTAGAATGTGCGTTCCCGATTAATCGAATGAGCGTTGCCGATAAATCGAATGTGCGGAACCGGTCAATCGAATATGCGATTGATCAATCGAATGTGTAGTACCGATAAATCGAATGTGCGTTGCCGATCAATCGAATGTTCGGTACCGATCAATCGAATGTGCGGTACCGATCAATCGAATGTGCGGAACCGATCAATCGAATATGCGGAACCGATAAATCAAATTTGCGGTATCGATCAATCGAATGTGCGGTACCGATAAAACGAATGTGCGGTACCAATCAATCGAATATGTGCTACCGATAAATGAAATGTGCGTTGCCGATAAATCGAATGTGCGTTACCGATCAATCGAATGTGCGGTATCGATCAATCGAATGAGCTGTACCGATAAATCGATTATGCGGTGCCGTTAGGTCGAATGTGCGTAGCCAATTAATCGAATGTGCGTACCGATAAATCAAATGTGCAATGCCGATATATCGATTGTGCGAAGTATTTAAATAGAATATGCGGTACCGATAAATCGAATGTGTGGTACCGATCAATCGAATGTGCGGTACCGTTCAATCGAATGTGCGGTACCGATCAATCGAATATGCGGTACCGATTAATCGAATGTGCGGTACCGATCAATCGAATGTGCCGTACCGATCAATCGAATGTGTGGTACCGATCAATCGAATGTGCGGTACATTTAAATAGAATGTGCGTTCCCGACTAATCGAATGAGCGTTGCCCATAAATCGAATGTGCGGAACCGGTCAATCGAATATGCGATTGATCAATCGAATGTGCGGTACCGATAAATCGAATGTGCGTTGCCGATCAATCGAATGTTCGGTACCGATAAATCGAATGTGCGGTACCGATCAATCGAATGTGCGGAACCGATCAATCGAATATGCGGAACCGATAAATGAAATGTGCGTTCCCGATAAATCGAATGTGCGTTACCGATCAATCGAATGTGCGGTATCGATCAATCGAATGAGCTGTACCGATAAATCGATTGTGCGGTGCCGTTAGGTCGAATGTGCGTAGCCAATTAATCGAATGTGCGTACCGATCAATCGAATGTGCGGTACCAATTAATCGATTGTGCTGTACCGATCAATCGATTGCGCGGTACCGATCAATCGAATGTGCGGTACCGTTAAATCGAATGTGCGTTCCCGATTAATCGATTATGCTGTACCGATAAATCGAATGTGCAATGCCGATATATCGATTGTGCGAAGTATTTAAATAGAATATGCGGTACCGATAAATCGATTGTGCGGTGCCGTTAGGTCGAATGTGCGTAGCCAATTAATCGAATGTGCGTACCGATAAATCAAATGTGCAATGCCGATATATCGATTGTGCGAAGTATTTAAATAGAATATGCGGTACCGATAAATCGAATGTGCGTTACCGATCATATGAATGTGCGGTATCGATCAATCGAATGAGCTGTACCGATAAATCGAATGTGCGGTGCCGTTAGGTCGAATGTGCGTAGCCAATTAATCGAATGTGCGTACCGATAAATCAAATGTGCAATGCCGATATATCGATTGTGCGAAGTATTTAAATAGAATATGCGGTACCGATCAATCGATTGTGCGGTGCCGTTAGGTCGAATGTGCGTAGCCAATTAATCGAATGTGCGTACCGATAAATCAAATGTGCAATGCCGATATATCGATTGTGCGAAGTATTTAAATAGAATATGCGGTACCGATAAATCGAATGTGCGTTACCGATCATATGAATGTGCGGTATCGATCAATCGAATGAGCTGTACCGATAAATCGAATGTGCGGTGCCGTTAGGTCGAATGTGCGTAGCCAATTAATCGAATGTGCGTACCGATAAATCAAATGTGCAATGCCGATATATCGATTGTGCGAAGTATTTAAATAGAATATGCGGTACCGATCAATCGATTGTGCGGTGCCGTTAGGTCGAATGTGCGTAGCCAATTAATCGAATGTGCGTACCGATAAATCAAATGTGCAATGCCGATATATCGATTGTGCGAAGTATTTAAATAGAATATGCGGTACCGATCAATCAAATGTGCGGTACCGATCAATCGAATATGCGACACATTTAAGTAGAATGTGCGTTCCCGATTAATCGAATGAGCGTTGCCGATAAATCGAATGTGCGGAACCGGTCAATCGAATATGCGATTGATCAATCGAATGTGTGGTACCGATAAATCGAATGTGCGTTGCCGATCAATCGAATGTTCGGTACCGATCAATCGAATGTGCGGTACCGATCAATCGAATGTGCGGAACCGATCAATCGAATATGCGGAACCGATAAATCAAATTTGCGGTATCGATCAATCGAATGTGCGGTACCGATAAAACGAATGTGCGGTACCAATCAATCGAATATGTGCTACCGATAAATGAAATGTGCGTTGCCGATAAATCGAATGTGCGTTACCGATCAATCGAATGTGCGGTATCGATCAATCGAATGAGCTGTACCGATAAATCGATTGTGCGGTGCCGTTAGGTCGAATGTGCGTAGCCAATTAATCGAATGTGCGTACCGATAAATCAAATGTGCAATGCCGATATATCGATTGTGCGAAGTATTTAAATAGAATATGCGGTACCGATAAATCGAATGTGCGGTACCGATCAATCGAATGTGCGGTACCGTTCAATCGAATGTGCGGTACCGATCAATCGAATATGCGGTACCGATTAATCGAATGTGCGGTACCGATCAATCGAATGTGCCGTACCGATCAATCGAATGTGTGGTACCGATCAATCGAATGTGCGGTACATTTAAATAGAATGTGCGTTCCCGACTAATCGAATGAGCGTTGCCCATAAATCGAATGTGCGGAACCGGTCAATCGAATATGCGATTGATCAATCGAATGTGCGGTACCGATAAATCGAATGTGCGTTGCCGATCAATCGAATGTTCGGTACCGATAAATCGAATGTGCGGTACCGATCAATCGAATGTGCGGAACCGATCAATCGAATATGCGGAACCGATAAATGAAATGTGCGTTCCCGATAAATCGAATGTGCGTTACCGATCAATCGAATGTGCGGTATCGATCAATCGAATGAGCTGTACCGATAAATCGATTGTGCGGTGCCGTTAGGTCGAATGTGCGTAGCCAATTAATCGAATGTGCGTACCGATCAATCGAATGTGCGGTACCAATTAATCGATTGTGCTGTACCGATCAATCGATTGCGCGGTACCGATCAATCGAATGTGCGGTACCGTTAAATCGAATGTGCGTTCCCGATTAATCGATTATGCTGTACCGATAAATCGAATGTGCAATGCCGATATATCGATTGTGCGAAGTATTTAAATAGAATATGCGGTACCGATAAATCGATTGTGCGGTGCCGTTAGGTCGAATGTGCGTAGCCAATTAATCGAATGTGCGTACCGATAAATCAAATGTGCAATGCCGATATATCGATTGTGCGAAGTATTTAAATAGAATATGCGGTACCGATAAATCGAATGTGCGTTACCGATCATATGAATGTGCGGTATCGATCAATCGAATGAGCTGTACCGATAAATCGAATGTGCGGTGCCGTTAGGTCGAATGTGCGTAGCCAATTAATCGAATGTGCGTACCGATAAATCAAATGTGCAATGCCGATATATCGATTGTGCGAAGTATTTAAATAGAATATGCGGTACCGATCAATCGATTGTGCGGTGCCGTTAGGTCGAATGTGCGTAGCCAATTAATCGAATGTGCGTACCGATAAATCAAATGTGCAATGCCGATATATCGATTGTGCGAAGTATTTAAATAGAATATGCGGTACCGATCAATCAAATGTGCGGTACCGATCAATCGAATATGCGACACATTTAAGTAGAATGTGCGTTCCCGATTAATCGAATGAGCGTTGCCGATAAATCGAATGTGCGGAACCGGTCAATCGAATATGCGATTGATCAATCGAATGTGTGGTACCGATAAATCGAATGTGCGTTGCCGATCAATCGAATGTTCGGTACCGATCAATCGAATGTGCGGTACCGATCAATCGAATGTGCGGAACAGATCAATCGAATATGCGGAACCGATAAATCAAATTTGCGGTATCGATCAATCGAATGTGCGGTACCGATAAAACGAATGTGCGGTACCAACCAATCAAATATGTGCTACCGATAAATGAAATGTGCGTTGCCGATAAATCGAATGTGCGTTACCGATCAATCGAATGTGCGGTATCGATCAATCGAATGAGCTGTACCGATAAATCGATTGTGCGGTGCCGTTAGGTCGAATGTGCGTAGCCAATTAATCGAATGTGCGTACCGATCAATCGAATGTGCGGTACCAATTAATCGATTATGCTGTACCGATCAATCGAATGTGCGGTACCGTTAAATCGAATGTGCGTTCCCGATTAATCGATTATGCTGTACCGATAAATCGAATGTGCAATGCCGATATATCGATTGTGCGAAGTATTTAAATAGAATATGCGGTACCGATAAATCGATTGTGCGGTGACGTTAGGTCGAATGTGAGTAGCCAATTAATCGAATGTGCGTACCGATAAATCAAATGTGCAATGCCGATATATCGATTGTGCGAAGTATTTAAATAGAATATGCGGTACATATCAATCAAATGTGCGGTACCGATCAATCGAATATGCGACACATTTAAGTAGAATGTGCGTTCCCGATTAATCGAATGAGCGTTGCCGATAAATCGAATGTGCGGAACCGGTCAATCGAATATGCGATTGATCAATCGAATGTGTGGTACCGATAAATCGAATGTGCGTTGCCGATCAATCGAATGTTCGGTACCGATCAATCGAATGTGCGGTACCGATCAATCGAATGTGCGGAACAGATCAATCGAATATGCGGAACCGATAAATCAAATTTGCGGTATCGATCAATCGAATGTGCGGTACCGATAAAACGAATGTGCGGTACCAATCAATCGAATATGTGCTACCGATAAATGAAATGTGCGTTGCCGATAAATCGAATGTGCGTTACCGATCAATCGAATGTGCGGTATCGATCAATCGAATGAGCTGTACCGATAAATCGATTGTGCGGTGCCGTTAGGTCGAATGTGCGTAGCCAATTAATCGAATGTGCGTACCGATAAATCAAATGTGCAATGCCGATATATCGATTGTGCGAAGTATTTAAATAGAATATGCGGTACCGATCAATCAAATGTGCGGTACCGATCAATCGAATATGCGACACATTTAAGTAGAATGTGCGTTCCCGATTAATCGAATGAGCGTTGCCGATAAATCGAATGTGCGGAACCGGTCAATCGAATATGCGATTGATCAATCGAATGTGTAGTACCGATAAATCGAATGTGCGTTGCCGATCAATCGAATGTTCGGTACCGATCAATCGAATGTGCGGTACCGATCAATCGAATGTGCGGAACCGATCAATCGAATATGCGGAACCGATAAATCAAATTTGCGGTATCGATCAATCGAATGTGCGGTACCGATAAAACGAATGTGCGGTACCAATCAATCGAATATGTGCTACCGATAAATGAAATGTGCGTTGCCGATAAATCGAATGTGCGTTACCGATCAATCGAATGTGCGGTATCGATCAATCGAATGAGCTGTACCGATAAATCGATTATGCGGTGCCGTTAGGTCGAATGTGCGTAGCCAATTAATCGAATGTGCGTACCGATAAATCAAATGTGCAATGCCGATATATCGATTGTGCGAAGTATTTAAATAGAATATGCGGTACCGATAAATCGAATGTGTGGTACCGATCAATCGAATGTGCGGTACCGATCAATCGAATATGCGGTACCGATTAATCGAATGTGCGGTACCGATCAATCGAATGTGCCGTACCGATCAATCGAATGTGTGGTACCGATCAATCGAATGTGCGGTACATTTAAATAGAATGTGCGTTCCCGACTAATCGAATGAGCGTTGCCCATAAATCGAATGTGCGGAACCGGTCAATCGAATATGCGATTGATCAATCGAATGTGCGGTACCGATAAATCGAATGTGCGTTGCCGATCAATCGAATGTTCGGTACCGATAAATCGAATGTGCGGTACCGATCAATCGAATGTGCGGAACCGATCAATCGAATATGCGGAACCGATAAATGAAATGTGCGTTCCCGATAAATCGAATGTGCGTTACCGATCAATCGAATGTGCGGTATCGATCAATCGAATGAGCTGTACCGATAAATCGATTGTGCGGTGCCGTTAGGTCGAATGTGCGTAGCCAATTAATCGAATGTGCGTACCGATCAATCGAATGTGCGGTACCAATTAATCGATTGTGCTGTACCGATCAATCGATTGCGCGGTACCGATCAATCGAATGTGCGGTACCGTTAAATCGAATGTGCGTTCCCGATTAATCGATTATGCTGTACCGATAAATCGAATGTGCAATGCCGATATATCGATTGTGCGAAGTATTTAAATAGAATATGCGGTACCGATAAATCGATTGTGCGGTGCCGTTAGGTCGAATGTGCGTAGCCAATTAATCGAATGTGCGTACCGATAAATCAAATGTGCAATGCCGATATATCGATTGTGCGAAGTATTTAAATAGAATATGCGGTACCGATAAATCGAATGTGCGTTACCGATCATATGAATGTGCGGTATCGATCAATCGAATGAGCTGTACCGATAAATCGAATGTGCGGTGCCGTTAGGTCGAATGTGCGTAGCCAATTAATCGAATGTGCGTACCGATAAATCAAATGTGCAATGCCGATATATCGATTGTGCGAAGTATTTAAATAGAATATGCGGTACCGATCAATCGATTGTGCGGTGCCGTTAGGTCGAATGTGCGTAGCCAATTAATCGAATGTGCGTACCGATAAATCAAATGTGCAATGCCGATATATCGATTGTGCGAAGTATTTAAATAGAATATGCGGTACCGATAAATCGAATGTGCGTTACCGATCATATGAATGTGCGGTATCGATCAATCGAATGAGCTGTACCGATAAATCGAATGTGCGGTGCCGTTAGGTCGAATGTGCGTAGCCAATTAATCGAATGTGCGTACCGATAAATCAAATGTGCAATGCCGATATATCGATTGTGCGAAGTATTTAAATAGAATATGCGGTACCGATCAATCGATTGTGCGGTGCCGTTAGGTCGAATGTGCGTAGCCAATTAATCGAATGTGCGTACCGATAAATCAAATGTGCAATGCCGATATATCGATTGTGCGAAGTATTTAAATAGAATATGCGGTACCGATCAATCAAATGTGCGGTACCGATCAATCGAATATGCGACACATTTAAGTAGAATGTGCGTTCCCGATTAATCGAATGAGCGTTGCCGATAAATCGAATGTGCGGAACCGGTCAATCGAATATGCGATTGATCAATCGAATGTGTGGTACCGATAAATCGAATGTGCGTTGCCGATCAATCGAATGTTCGGTACCGATCAATCGAATGTGCGGTACCGATCAATCGAATGTGCGGAACCGATCAATCGAATATGCGGAACCGATAAATCAAATTTGCGGTATCGATCAATCGAATGTGCGGTACCGATAAAACGAATGTGCGGTACCAATCAATCGAATATGTGCTACCGATAAATGAAATGTGCGTTGCCGATAAATCGAATGTGCGTTACCGATCAATCGAATGTGCGGTATCGATCAATCGAATGAGCTGTACCGATAAATCGATTGTGCGGTGCCGTTAGGTCGAATGTGCGTAGCCAATTAATCGAATGTGCGTACCGATAAATCAAATGTGCAATGCCGATATATCGATTGTGCGAAGTATTTAAATAGAATATGCGGTACCGATAAATCGAATGTGCGGTACCGATCAATCGAATGTGCGGTACCGTTCAATCGAATGTGCGGTACCGATCAATCGAATATGCGGTACCGATTAATCGAATGTGCGGTACCGATCAATCGAATGTGCCGTACCGATCAATCGAATGTGTGGTACCGATCAATCGAATGTGCGGTACATTTAAATAGAATGTGCGTTCCCGACTAATCGAATGAGCGTTGCCCATAAATCGAATGTGCGGAACCGGTCAATCGAATATGCGATTGATCAATCGAATGTGCGGTACCGATAAATCGAATGTGCGTTGCCGATCAATCGAATGTTCGGTACCGATAAATCGAATGTGCGGTACCGATCAATCGAATGTGCGGAACCGATCAATCGAATATGCGGAACCGATAAATGAAATGTGCGTTCCCGATAAATCGAATGTGCGTTACCGATCAATCGAATGTGCGGTATCGATCAATCGAATGAGCTGTACCGATAAATCGATTGTGCGGTGCCGTTAGGTCGAATGTGCGTAGCCAATTAATCGAATGTGCGTACCGATCAATCGAATGTGCGGTACCAATTAATCGATTGTGCTGTACCGATCAATCGATTGCGCGGTACCGATCAATCGAATGTGCGGTACCGTTAAATCGAATGTGCGTTCCCGATTAATCGATTATGCTGTACCGATAAATCGAATGTGCAATGCCGATATATCGATTGTGCGAAGTATTTAAATAGAATATGCGGTACCGATAAATCGATTGTGCGGTGCCGTTAGGTCGAATGTGCGTAGCCAATTAATCGAATGTGCGTACCGATAAATCAAATGTGCAATGCCGATATATCGATTGTGCGAAGTATTTAAATAGAATATGCGGTACCGATAAATCGAATGTGCGTTACCGATCATATGAATGTGCGGTATCGATCAATCGAATGAGCTGTACCGATAAATCGAATGTGCGGTGCCGTTAGGTCGAATGTGCGTAGCCAATTAATCGAATGTGCGTACCGATAAATCAAATGTGCAATGCCGATATATCGATTGTGCGAAGTATTTAAATAGAATATGCGGTACCGATCAATCGATTGTGCGGTGCCGTTAGGTCGAATGTGCGTAGCCAATTAATCGAATGTGCGTACCGATAAATCAAATGTGCAATGCCGATATATCGATTGTGCGAAGTATTTAAATAGAATATGCGGTACCGATCAATCAAATGTGCGGTACCGATCAATCGAATATGCGACACATTTAAGTAGAATGTGCGTTCCCGATTAATCGAATGAGCGTTGCCGATAAATCGAATGTGCGGAACCGGTCAATCGAATATGCGATTGATCAATCGAATGTGTGGTACCGATAAATCGAATGTGCGTTGCCGATCAATCGAATGTTCGGTACCGATCAATCGAATGTGCGGTACCGATCAATCGAATGTGCGGAACAGATCAATCGAATATGCGGAACCGATAAATCAAATTTGCGGTATCGATCAATCGAATGTGCGGTACCGATAAAACGAATGTGCGGTACCAACCAATCAAATATGTGCTACCGATAAATGAAATGTGCGTTGCCGATAAATCGAATGTGCGTTACCGATCAATCGAATGTGCGGTATCGATCAATCGAATGAGCTGTACCGATAAATCGATTGTGCGGTGCCGTTAGGTCGAATGTGCGTAGCCAATTAATCGAATGTGCGTACCGATCAATCGAATGTGCGGTACCAATTAATCGATTATGCTGTACCGATCAATCGAATGTGCGGTACCGTTAAATCGAATGTGCGTTCCCGATTAATCGATTATGCTGTACCGATAAATCGAATGTGCAATGCCGATATATCGATTGTGCGAAGTATTTAAATAGAATATGCGGTACCGATAAATCGATTGTGCGGTGACGTTAGGTCGAATGTGAGTAGCCAATTAATCGAATGTGCGTACCGATAAATCAAATGTGCAATGCCGATATATCGATTGTGCGAAGTATTTAAATAGAATATGCGGTACCGATAAATCGAATGTGCGGTACCGATCAATCGAATGTGCAGTACCGTTGAATCGAATGTGCGGTACCGATCAATCGAATGTGTGGTACCGATCAATCGAATGTGCGTTGTCGATCAATCGAATGTGCCGTACCGTTCAATCGAATGTGCGGTACCGATCAATCGAATGTGTGGTACCGATCAATCGAATGTGCGGTACCGATCAATCGAATCTGCGGTACATTTAAATAGAATGTGCGTTCCCGATTAATCGAATGAGCGTTGCCGATAAATCGAATGTGCGGAACCGGTCAATCGAATATGCGATTGATCAATCGAATGTGCGGTATCGATAAATCGAATGTGCGTTGCCGATCAATCGAATGTTCGGTACCGATCAATCGAATGTGCGGTACCGATCAATTGAATGTGCGTTGTCGATCAATCGAATGTGCCGTACCGTTCAATCGAATGTGCGGTACCGATCAATCGAATGTGCGGTACATTTAAATAGAATGTGCGTTGCCGATTAATCGAATGAGCGTTGCCGATAAATCGAATGTGCGGAACCGGTCAATCGAATATGCGATTGATCAATCGAATGTGCGGTACCGATAAATCGAATGTGCGTTGCCGATCAATCGAATGTTCGGTACCGATCAATCGAATATGCGGAACCGATAAATCAAATTTGCGGTATCGATCAATCGAATGTGCGGTACCGATAAAACGAATGTGCGGTACCAATCAATCGAATATGTGCTACCGATAAATGAAATGTGCGTTGCCGATAAATCGAATGTGCGTTACCGATCAATCGAATGTGCGGTATCGATCAATCGAATGAGCTGTACCGATAAATCGATTGTGCGGTGCCGTTAGGTCGAATGTGCGTAGCCAATTAATCGAATGTGCGTACCGATCAATCGAATGTGCGGTACCAATTAATCGATTGTGCTGTACCGATCAATCGATTGTGCGGTACCGATCAATCGAATGTGCGGTACCGTTAAATCGAATGTGCGTTCCCGATTAATGGATTATGCTGTACCGATCAATCGAATGTGCGGTGCCGATAAATCGAATGTGCGGTGCCGATTAATCGAATGTGTCCGATGTCGATCAATGGAATGTGCGGTACCGATCAATCGAATGTGCGGTACCGATCAATCGAATATGCGACACATTTAAATAGAATGTGCGTTCCCGCTTAATCGAATGAGCGTTGCCGATAAATCGAATGTGCGGAACCGGTCAATCGAATATGCGATTGATCAATCGAATGTGCGGTACCGATAAATCGAATGTGCGTTGCCGATCAATCGAATGTTCGGTACCGATCAATCGAATGTGCGGTACCGATCAATTGAATGTGCGGAACCGATCAATCGAATATGCGGAACCGATAAATCAAATTTGCGGTATCGATCAATCGAATGTGCGGTACCGATAAAACGAATGTGCGGTACCAATCAATCGAATATGTGCTACCGATAAATGAAATGTGCGTTGCCGATAAATCGAATGTGCGTTACCGATCAATCGAATGTGCGGTATCGATCAATCGAATGAGCTGTACCGATAAATCGATTGTGCGGTGCCGTTAGGTCGAATGTGCGTAGCCAAGTAATCGAATGTGCGTACCGATCAATCGAATGTGCGGTACCGATCAATGGAATGTGCGGTACCGTTAAATCGAATGTGCGTTCCCGATTAATCGATTATGCTTTACCGATCAATCGAGTGTGCGGTACCGATAAATCGATTGTGCGGTGCCGATAAATAGAATATGTCCGATGTCGATAAATCGAATGTGCGGTACCGATAAATCGAATGTGCGTTCCCGATCAATCGAATGTGCGATACCGATCAATCGAATGTGCGTTGCCGATTAATCGAATGTGCATTACCGATCAATTGAATGTGCGGAACCAAGTAATCGATTGTGCTGTACCGATAAATCGATTGTGCGGTGCCGATTAATCGAATGTGTCCGATGTCGATCAATGGAATGTGAGGTACCGATCAATCGAATGTGCGGTATCGATCAATCGAATGAGCTGTACCGTTAAATCGATTGTGCGGTGCCGTTAGGTCGAATGTGCGTAGCCAATTAATCGAATGTGCATACCGTTAAATCGAATGTGCGGTACCAATTAATCGATTGTGCTGTACCGAAAAATCGATTGTGCGGTACCGATCAATGGAATGTGCGGTACCGTTAAATCGAATGTGCGTTCCCGATTAATCGATTATGCTGTACCGATAAATCGAATGTGCGGTGCCGATTAATCGATTGTGCGAAGTATTTAAATAGAATATGCGGTACCGATTAATCGAATGTGCGGTACCGATCAATCGAATGTGCCGTACCGATCAATCGAATGTGTGGTACCGATCAATCGAATGTGCGGTACATTAAAATAGAATGTGCGTTCCCGATTAATCGAATGAGCGTTGCCCATAAATCGAATGTGCGGAACCGGTCAATCGAATATGCGATTGATCAATCGAATGTGCGGTACCGATAAATCGAATGTGCGTTGCCGATCAATCGAATGTTCGGTACCGATAAATCGAATGTGCGGTACCGATCAATCGAATGTGCGGAACCGATCAATCGAATATGCGGAACCGATAAATCAAATTTGCGGTATCGATCAATCGAATGTGCGGTACCGATAAAACGAATGTGCGGTACCAATCAATCGAATATGTGCTACCGATAAATGAAATGTGCGTTGCCGATAAATCGAATGTGCGTTACCGATCAATCGAATGTGCGGTATCGATCAATCGAATGAGCTGTACCGATAAATCGATTGTGCGGTGCCGTTAGGTCGAATGTGCGTAGCCAATTAATCGAATGTGCGTACCGATCAATCGAATGTGCGGTACCGATCAATCGAATGTGCGGTACCGATAAATCAAATGTGCGGTATCGATCAATCGAATTTGCGCTACCGACCAATCGAATGCGCGTCACCGATAATTCGGATGTTCGGTACCGATCAATCGGATGTGCCGCACCGAACATTCGATTGTGCGGTACCGACCAATAGAATGTGCGGTACCGACCAAACGAAAGTGCGTTACCGATCAATCGAATGTGCGTTCCCAATCAATCGAATGTTCGTTCCCAACCAATCGAATGTTCGGTATCGATCAATTGAATGTTCGGTACCGATCAATCGAATGTGCGGTATCGATCAATCGAATGTGCGTTATTGATCGATCGAATGTTCGTTACCGATCAATTGAATGTGCGATACCGATCAATCGAATGTTCGGTACCAATCAATCGAATGTTCGGTACCGATCAATCGAATGTGCGTTATCGGTCTAACGAATGTGCGTTACCGATCAATGCTTTCCCGATCAATCGAATTTTCGTAACCGACCAATCGAATGTTCGGTACCGATGAAGCGAATGTCCGGTACCGATGAATCGAATGTGCGGTATCGATCAATCGAATGTGCGTTATTGATCAATCGAATGGGCGAACCGATCAATCGAATGTGCTGTACCGATCAATCGAATGTTCGGTACCGATCAATTGTATGTGCGGTACCGATCAATCGAAGGTTCGGTACCGTTCAATCGAATGTGCGGTATCGATCAATCGAATATGCGGAACCGATCAATCGAATGTTCGGTACCGATCAATCGAATGTGCGTTACCGATCAATCGAATGTTCGGTACCGATCAATCGAATGTGCGGTACCGATCAATTGAATGTGCGTTGTCGATCAATCGAATGTGCCGTACCGTTCAATCGAATGTGCGGTACCGATCAATCGAATGTGCCGTACCGATCAATCGAATGTGCGGTACCGATCAATCGAATGTGCGGTACATTTAAATAGAATGTGCGTTCCCGATTAATCGAATGAGCGTTGCCGATAAATCGAATGTGCGGAACCGGTCAATCGAATATGCGATTGATCAATCGAATGTGCGGTACCGATAAATCGAATGAGCGTTGCCGATCAATCGAATGTTCGGTACCGATCAATCGAATATGCGGAACCGATAAATCAAATTTGCGGTATCGATCAATCGAATGTGCGGTACCGATAAAACGAATGTGCGGTACCAATCAATCGAATATGTGCTACCGATAAATGAAATGTGCGTTGCCGATAAATCGAATGTGCGTTACCGATCAATCGAATGTGCGGTATCGATCAATCGAATGAGCTGTACCGATAAATCGATTGTGCGGTGCCGTTAGGTCGAATGTGCGTAGCCAATTAATCGAATGTGCGTACCGATGAATCGAATGTGCGGTACCAATTAATCGATTGTGCTGTACCGATCAATCGATTGTGCGGTACCGATCAATCGAATGTGCGGTACCGTTAAATCGAATGTGCGTTCCCGATTAATGGATTATGCTGTACCGATCAATCGAATGTGCGGTGCCGATAAATCGAATGTGCGGTGCCGATTAATCGAATGTGTCCGATGTCGATCAATGGAATGTGCGGTACCGATCAATCGAATGTGCGGTACCGATCAATCGAATATGCGACACATTTAAATAGAATGTGCGTTCCCGCTTAATCGAATGAGCGTTGCCGATAAATCGAATGTGCGGAACCGGTCAATCGAATATGCGATTGATCAATCGAATGTGCGGTACCGATAAATCGAATGTGCGTTGCCGATCAATCGAATGTTCGGTACCGATCAATCGAATGTGCGGTACCGATCAATTGAATGTGCGGAACCGATCAATCGAATATGCGGAACCGATAAATCAAATTTGCGGTATCGATCAATCGAATGTGCGGTACCGATAAAACGAATGTGCGGTACCAATCAATCGAATATGTGCTACCGATAAATGAAATGTGCGTTGCCGATAAATCGAATGTGCGTTACCGATCAATCGAATGTGCGGTATCGATCAATCGAATGAGCTGTACCGATAAATCGATTGTGCGGTGCCGTTAGGTCGAATGTGCGTAGCCAATTAATCGAATGTGCGTACCGATCAATCGAATGTGCGGTACCGATCAATGGAATGTGCGGTACCGTTAAATCGAATGTGCGTTCCCGATTAATCGATTATGCTTTACCGATCAATCGAGTGTGCGGTACCGATAAATCGATTGTGCGGTGCCGATAAATAGAATATGTCCGATGTCGATAAATCGAATGTGCGGTACCGATAAATCGAATGTGCGTTCCCGATCAATCGAATGTGCGATACCGATAAATCGAATGTGCGTTGCCGATTAATCAAATATGCGGTACCGATCAATCTAATGTGCGGTACCGATCAATCGAATGTGCGTTCCCGATCAATCGAATGTGCGGTGCCGATTAATCGAATGTGCATTACCGATCAATTGAATGTGCGGAACCAAGTAATCGATTGTGCTGTACCGATAAATCGATTGTGCGGTGCCGATAAATCAAATGTGCGGTATCGATCAATCGAATTTGCGCTACCGACCAATCGAATGCGCGTCACCGATAATTCGGATGTTCGGTACCGATCAATCGGATGTGCCGCACCGAACATTCGATTGTGCGGTACCGACCAATAGAATGTGCGGTACCGACCAAACGAAAGTGCGTTACCGATCAATCGAATGTGCGTTCCCAATCAATCGAATGTTCGTTCCCAACCAATCGAATGTTCGGTATCGATCAATTGAATGTTCGGTACCGATCAATCGAATGTGCGGTATCGATCAATCGAATGTGCGTTATTGATCGATCGAATGTTCGTTACCGATCAATTGAATGTGCGATACCGATCAATCGAATGTTCGGTACCAATCAATCGAATGTTCGGTACCGATCAATCGAATGTGCGTTATCGGTCTAACGAATGTGCGTTACCGATCAATGCTTTCCCGATCAATCGAATTTTCGTAACCGACCAATCGAATGTTCGGTACCGATGAAGCGAATGTCCGGTACCGATGAATCGAATGTGCGGTATCGATCAATCGAATGTGCGTTATTGATCAATCGAATGTGCGAACCGATCAATCGAATGTGCTGTACCGATCAATCGAATGTTCGGTACCGATCAATTGTATGTGCGGTACCGATCAATCGAAGGTTCGGTACCGTTCAATCGAATGTGCGGTATCGATCAATCGAATATGCGGAACCGATCAATCGAATGTTCGGTACCGATCAATCGAATGTGCGTTACCGATCAATCGAATGTTCGGTACCGATCAATCGAATGTGCGGTACCGATCAATTGAATGTGCGTTGTCGATCAATCGAATGTGCCGTACCGTTCAATCGAATGTGCGGTACCGATCAATCGAATGTGTGGTACCGATCAATCGAATGTGCGGTACCGATCAATCGAATGTGCGGTACATTTAAATAGAATGTGCGTTCCCGATTAATCGAATGAGCGTTGCCGATAAATCGAATGTGCGGAACCGGTCAATCGAATATGCGATTGATCAATCGAATGTGCGATACCGATAAATCGAATGTGCGTTGCCGATCAATCGAATGTTCGGTACCGATCAATCGAATATGCGGAACCGATAAATCAAATTTGCGGTATCGATCAATCGAATGTGCGGTACCGATAAAACGAATGTGCGGTACCAATCAATCGAATATGTGCTACCGATAAATGAAATGTGCGTTGCCGATAAATCGAATGTGCGTTACCGATCAATCGAATGTGCGGTATCGATCAATCGAATGAGCTGTACCGATAAATCGATTGTGCGGTGCCGTTAGGTCGAATGTGCGTAGCCAATTAATCGAATGTGCGTACCGATGAATCGAATGTGCGGTACCAATTAATCGATTGTGCTGTACCGATCAATCGATTGTGCGGTACCGATCAATCGAATGTGCGGTACCGTTAAATCGAATGTGCGTTCCAGATTAATGGATTATGCTGTACCGATCAATCGAATGTGCGGTGCCGATAAATCGAATGTGCGGTGCCGATTAATCGAATGTGTCCGATGTCGATCAATGGAATGTGCGGTACCGATCAATCGAATGTGCGGTACCGATCAATCGAATATGCGACACATTTAAATAGAATGTGCGTTCCCGCTTAATCGAATGAGCGTTGCCGATAAATCGAATGTGCGGAACCGGTCAATCGAATATGCGATTGATCAATCGAATGTGCGGTACCGATAAATCGAATGTGCGTTGCCGATCAATCGAATGTTCGGTACCGATCAATCGAATGTGCGGTACCGATCAATTGAATGTGCGGAACCGATCAATCGAATATGCGGAACCGATAAATCAAATTTGCGGTATCGATCAATCGAATGTGCGGTACCGATAAAACGAATGTGCGGTACCAATCAATCGAATATGTGCTACCGATAAATGAAATGTGCGTTGCCGATAAATCGAATGTGCGTTACCGATCAATCGAATGTGCGGTATCGATCAATCGAATGAGCTGTACCGATAAATCGATTGTGCGGTGCCGTTAGGTCGAATGTGCGTAGCCAATTAATCGAATGTGCGTACCGATCAATCGAATGTGCGGTACCGATCAATGGAATGTGCGGTACCGTTAAATCGAATGTGCGTTCCCGATTAATCGATTATGCTTTACCGATCAATCGAGTGTGCGGTACCGATAAATCGATTGTGCGGTGCCGATAAATAGAATATGTCCGATGTCGATAAATCGAATGTGCGGTACCGATAAATCGAATGTGCGTTCCCGATCAATCGAATGTGCGATACCGATAAATCGAATGTGCGTTGCCGATTAATCAAATATGCGGTACCGATCAATCTAATGTGCGGTACCGATCAATCGAATGTGCGTTCCCGATCAATCGAATGTGCGTTGCCGATTAATCGAATGTGCATTACCGATCAATTGAATGTGCGGAACCAAGTAATCGATTGTGCTGTACCGATAAATCGATTGTGCGGTGCCGATTAATCGAATGTGTCCGATGTCGATCAATGGAATGTGAGGTACCGATCAATCGAATGTGCGGTATCGATCAATCGAATGAGCTGTACCGTTAAATCGATTGTGCGGTGCCGTTAGGTCGAATGTGCGTAGCCAATTAATCGAATGTGCATACCGTTAAATCGAATGTGCGGTACCAATTAATCGATTGTGCTGTACCGAAAAATCGATTGTGCGGTACCGATAAATGGAATGTGCGGTACCGTTAAATCGAATGTGCGTTCCCGATTAATCGATTATGCTGTACCGATAAATCGAATGTGCGGTGCCGATTAATCGATTGTGCGAAGTATTTAAATAGAATATGCGGTACCGATTAATCGAATGTGCGGTACCGATGAATCGAATATGCCGTACCGTTCAATCGAATGTGCGTACCGATCAATCGAATGTGTGGTACCGATCAATCGAATGTGCGGTACATTTAAATAGAATGTGCGTTCCCGATTAATCGAATGAGCGTTGCCCATAAATCGAATGTGCGGAACCGGTCAATCGAATATGCGATTGATCAATCGAATGTGCGGTATCGATCAATCGAATGAGCTGTACCGATAAATCGATTGTGCGGTGCCGTTAGGTCGAATGTGCGTAGCCAATTAATCGAATGTGCGTACCGATCAATCGAATGTGCGGTACCGATCAATCGAATGTGCGGTACCGATAAATCAAATGTGCGGTATCGATCAATCGAATTTGCGCTACCGACCAATCGAATGCGCGTCACCGATAATTCGGATGTTCGGTACCGATCAATCGGATGTGCCGCACCGAACATTCGATTGTGCGGTACCGACCAATAGAATGTGCGGTACCGACCAAACGAAAGTGCGTTACCGATCAATCGAATGTGCGTTCCCAATCAATCGAATGTTCGTTCCCAACCAATCGAATGTTCGGTATCGATCAATTGAATGTTCGGTACCGATCAATCGAATGTGCGGTATCGATCAATCGAATGTGCGTTATTGATCGATCGAATGTTCGTTACCGATCAATTGAATGTGCGATACCGATCAATCGAATGTTCGGTACCAATCAATCGAATGTTCGGTACCGATCAATCGAATGTGCGTTATCGGTCTAACGAATGTGCGTTACCGATCAATGCTTTCCCGATCAATCGAATTTTCGTAACCGACCAATCGAATGTTCGGTACCGATGAAGCGAATGTCCGGTACCGATGAATCGAATGTGCGGTATCGATCAATCGAATGTGCGTTATTGATCAATCGAATGTGCGAACCGATCAATCGAATGTGCTGTACCGATCAATCGAATGTTCGGTACCGATCAATTGTATGTGCGGTACCGATCAATCGAAGGTTCGGTACCGTTCAATCGAATGTGCGGTATCGATCAATCGAATATGCGGAACCGATCAATCGAATGTTCGGTACCGATCAATCGAATGTGCGTTACCGATCAATCGAATGTTCGGTACCGATCAATCGAATGTGCGGTACCGATCAATTGAATGTGCGTTGTCGATCAATCGAATGTGCCGTACCGTTCAATCGAATGTGCGGTACCGATCAATCGAATGTGTGGTACCGATCAATCGAATGTGCGGTACCGATCAATCGAATGTGCGGTACATTTAAATAGAATGTGCGTTCCCGATTAATCGAATGAGCGTTGCCGATAAATCGAATGTGCGGAACCGGTCAATCGAATATGCGATTGATCAATCGAATGTGCGATACCGATAAATCGAATGTGCGTTGCCGATCAATCGAATGTTCGGTACCGATCAATCGAATATGCGGAACCGATAAATCAAATTTGCGGTATCGATCAATCGAATGTGCGGTACCGATAAAACGAATGTGCGGTACCAATCAATCGAATATGTGCTACCGATAAATGAAATGTGCGTTGCCGATAAATCGAATGTGCGTTACCGATCAATCGAATGTGCGGTATCGATCAATCGAATGAGCTGTACCGATAAATCGATTGTGCGGTGCCGTTAGGTCGAATGTGCGTAGCCAATTAATCGAATGTGCGTACCGATGAATCGAATGTGCGGTACCAATTAATCGATTGTGCTGTACCGATCAATCGATTGTGCGGTACCGATCAATCGAATGTGCGGTACCGTTAAATCGAATGTGCGTTCCAGATTAATGGATTATGCTGTACCGATCAATCGAATGTGCGGTGCCGATAAATCGAATGTGCGGTGCCGATTAATCGAATGTGTCCGATGTCGATCAATGGAATGTGCGGTACCGATCAATCGAATGTGCGGTACCGATCAATCGAATATGCGACACATTTAAATAGAATGTGCGTTCCCGCTTAATCGAATGAGCGTTGCCGATAAATCGAATGTGCGGAACCGGTCAATCGAATATGCGATTGATCAATCGAATGTGCGGTACCGATAAATCGAATGTGCGTTGCCGATCAATCGAATGTTCGGTACCGATCAATCGAATGTGCGGTACCGATCAATTGAATGTGCGGAACCGATCAATCGAATATGCGGAACCGATAAATCAAATTTGCGGTATCGATCAATCGAATGTGCGGTACCGATAAAACGAATGTGCGGTACCAATCAATCGAATATGTGCTACCGATAAATGAAATGTGCGTTGCCGATAAATCGAATGTGCGTTACCGATCAATCGAATGTGCGGTATCGATCAATCGAATGAGCTGTACCGATAAATCGATTGTGCGGTGCCGTTAGGTCGAATGTGCGTAGCCAATTAATCGAATGTGCGTACCGATCAATCGAATGTGCGGTACCGATCAATGGAATGTGCGGTACCGTTAAATCGAATGTGCGTTCCCGATTAATCGATTATGCTTTACCGATCAATCGAGTGTGCGGTACCGATAAATCGATTGTGCGGTGCCGATAAATAGAATATGTCCGATGTCGATAAATCGAATGTGCGGTACCGATAAATCGAATGTGCGTTCCCGATCAATCGAATGTGCGATACCGATAAATCGAATGTGCGTTGCCGATTAATCAAATATGCGGTACCGATCAATCTAATGTGCGGTACCGATCAATCGAATGTGCGTTCCCGATCAATCGAATGTGCGTTGCCGATTAATCGAATGTGCATTACCGATCAATTGAATGTGCGGAACCAAGTAATCGATTGTGCTGTACCGATAAATCGATTGTGCGGTGCCGATTAATCGAATGTGTCCGATGTCGATCAATGGAATGTGAGGTACCGATCAATCGAATGTGCGGTATCGATCAATCGAATGAGCTGTACCGTTAAATCGATTGTGCGGTGCCGTTAGGTCGAATGTGCGTAGCCAATTAATCGAATGTGCATACCGTTAAATCGAATGTGCGGTACCAATTAATCGATTGTGCTGTACCGAAAAATCGATTGTGCGGTACCGATAAATGGAATGTGCGGTACCGTTAAATCGAATGTGCGTTCCCGATTAATCGATTATGCTGTACCGATAAATCGAATGTGCGGTGCCGATTAATCGATTGTGCGAAGTATTTAAATAGAATATGCGGTACCGATTAATCGAATGTGCGGTACCGATCAATCGAATGTGCCGTACCGTTCAATCGAATGTGCGTACCGATCAATCGAATGTGTGGTACCGATCAATCGAATGTGCGGTACATTTAAATAGAATGTGCGTTCCCGATTAATCGAATGAGCGTTGCCCATAAATCGAATGTGCGGAACCGGTCAATCGAATATGCGATTGATCAATCGAATGTGCGGTACCGATAAATCGAATGTGCGTTGCCGATCAATCGAATGTGCGGAACCGATCAATCGAATATGCGGAACCGATAAATCAAATTTGCGGTATCGATCAATCGAATGTGCGGTACCGATAAAACGAATGTGCGGTACCAATCAATCGAATATGTGCTACCGATAAATGAAATGTGCGTTGCCGATAAATCGAATGTGCGTTACCGATCAATCGAATGTGCGGTATCGATCAATCGAATGAGCTGTACCGATAAATCGATTGTGCGGTGCCGTTAGGTCGAATGTGCGTAGCCAATTAATCGAATGTGCGTACCGATCAATCGAATGTGCGGTACCGATCAATCGAATGTGCGGTACCGATAAATCAAATGAGCGGTATCGATCAATCGAATTTGCGCTACCGACCAATCGAATTTGCGTCACCGATAATTCGGATGTTCGGTACCGATCAATCGGATGTGCCGCACCGAACATTCGATTGTGCGGTACCGACCAATAGAATGTGCGGTACCGACCAAACGAAAGTGCGTTACCGATCAATCGAATGTGCGTTCCCAATCAATCGAATGTTCGTTCCCAACCAATCGAATGTTCGGTATCGATCAATTGAATGTTCGGTACCGATCAATCGAATGTGCGGTATCGATCAATCGAATGTGCGTTATTGATCGATCGAATGTTCGTTACCGATCAATTGAATGTGCGATACCGATCAATCGAATGTTCGGTACCAATCAATCGAATGTTCGGTACCGATCAATCGAATGTGCGTTATTGGTCTAACGAATGTGCGTTACCGATCAATGCTTTCCCGATCAATCGAATTTTCGTAACCGACCAATCGAATGTTCGGTACCGATGAAGCGAATGTCCGGTACCGATGAATCGAATGTGCGGTATCGATCAATCGAATGTGCGTTATTGATCAATCGAATGTGCGAACCGATCAATCGAATGTGCTGTACCGATCAATCGAATGTTCGGTACCGATCAATTGTATGTGCGGTACCGATCAATCGAAGGTTCGGTACCGTTCAATCGAATGTGCGGTATCGATCAATCGAATATGCGGAACCGATCAATCGAATGTTCGGTACCGATCAATCGAATGTGCGTTACCGATCAATCGAATTTTCGGTACCGATCAATCGAATGTTCGGTACCGATCAATCGAATGATCGGTACTGATCAAACGAATGTGCGTTACCTATTATTCGAATGTGCGTTACCGATCAATCGAATGTGCGGTACTGATCAATCGAATGTGCGTCACCGATAATTCGGATGTTCGGTACCGATCAATCGGATGTGCGGTACCGATCAGACAAATATTCAGTACCGATCAAACGAATGTGCATTAACAATCAATCGAAGTGCGGTAACTATTATTCGAATATGCGGTACCGATCAATCGAATGTGCGTTACCGATCAATCGAATGATCGGTACTGGTCAAACGAATGTGCGTTACCTATTATTCGAATGTGCGTTACCGATCAATCGAATGTGCGGTACCGATCAATCGAATGTGCGTCACCGATAATTCGGATGTTCGGTACCGATCAATCGGATGTGCCGCACCGAACATTCGATTGTGCGGTACCGATACATTGAATATGCATTACCGATCAATCGAATGTGCGGAACCGATCAATGGAATGTGCGTTACCGATCAATCGAATGTGCGGTACCGATCAATCGAAAGTTCGGTACCGATCAATCGAATGTGCTGTACCGATCAATCGAATGTTCGGTACCGATCAATCGAATGTGCGGTACCGATCAATGGAATGTGCGTTACCGATCAATAGAATGTTCGGTACCGATAAATCAAATGTGCGGTATCGATCAATCGAATTTGCGTTACCGACCAGTCGAATGTGCGTCACCGATAATTCGAATGTTCGATACCGATCAATCCGACGTGCCACACCGAACATTCGAATGTGCGGTACCGACCAATCAATTGAATGTGTGGTATCGACCAATCGAATGTGCGGTACCGGTGAAACGAATGTGCGTTACCGATCAATGCGTTACCGATCAATCGAATATTCGGTACCGATCAATCGAATATTCGGTACCGTTCAATCGAATGTGCGTTTCCAATCAATCGAATGGAGGTAACAAATATTCAAATATCGGCTACCGAACAATCATATGTGCGTCACCGATAATTCGAATGTTCGGTACCGATCAATCGGATGTGCGTTACCGATCAATCGAATGATCGGTACTGATCAAACGAATGTGCGCTACCTATTATTCGAATGTGCGTTACCGATCAATCGAATGTGCGGTACCGATCAATCGAATTTGCGTCACCGATAATTCGGATGTTCGGTACCGATCAATCGGATGTGCCGCACCGAATATTCGATTGTGCGGTACCGATCAATTGAATATGCGTTACCGATCAATCGAATGTTCGGTAAGAACCAAACGAATGTGCGGTACCGACCAAACGAAAGTGCGTTACCGATCAATCGAATGTGCGGTACTGATCAATCGAATGTGCGTTATACAATCAATCGAATTTTCGTAACCGACCAATCGAATTTTCGTAACCGACCAAGCGAATGTTCGGTATCGATGGATCGAATGTGCGGTATCGATGAATCAATGTACGTTATTGATCAATCGAATGTGCGGAACCGATCAATCGAATATGCTGTACAAATTAATCGAATGTGCGGTACCGATCAATCGAATGTGCGTTTCCGATCAATCGAATATTCGGTACTGATCAAACGAATGTGCGTTACCTATTATTCGAATGTGCGTTACCGATCAATCGAATGTGCGGTACCGATCAGACAAATATTCAGTAACGATCAAACGAATGTGCATTAACAATCAATCGAAGTGCGGTAACTATTATTCGAATATGCGGTACCGATCAATCGAATATGCGTTACCGATCAATCGAATGATCGGTACTGATCAAACGAATGTGCGCTACCTATTATTCGAATGTGCGTTACCGATCAATCGAATGTGCGGTACCGATCAATCGAATTTGCGTCACCGATAATTCGGATGTTCGGTACCGATCAATCGGATGTGCCGCACCGAATATTCGATTGTGCGGTACCGATCAATTGAATATGCGTTACCGATCAATCGAATGTTCGGTACCAACCAATCGAATGTGCGGTACCGACCAAACGAAAGTGCGTTACCGATCAATCGAATGTGTGGTACTGATCAATCGAATGTGCGGTACCAATCAATCGAATTTTCGTAACCGACCAATCGAATGTTCGGTACTGGTGAATCGAATGTTCGGTATCGATGGATCGAATGTGCGGTATCGATGAATCAATGTACGTTATTGATCAATCGAATGTGCGGAACTGATCAATCGAATGTGCGGTACCGATCAATCGAATGTGCGGTACCGATCAATCGAATGTGCGTTATTGATAATCGAATGTGCGAACCGATCAATAGAATGTGCTGTACCGATCAATCGAATGTTCGGTACCGATCAATTGTATGTGCGATACCGATCAATCGAATGTTCGGTACCGTTCAATCGAATGTTCGGTACCGATCAATCGAATATGCTGTACAAATTAATCGAATGTGCGGTACCGATCAATCGAATGTGCGTTTCCGATCAATCGAATATTCGGTACTGATCAAACGAATGTGCGTTACCTATTATTCGAATGTGCGTTACCGATCAATCGAATGTGCGGTACCGATCAGACAAATATTCAGTAACGATCAAACGAATGTGCATTAACAATCAATCGAAGTGCGGTAACTATTATTCGAATATGCGGTACCGATCAATCGAATGTGCGTTACCGATCAATCGAATGATCGGTACTGATCAAACGAATGTGCGCTACCTATTATTCGAATGTGCGTTACCGATCAATCGAATGTGCGGTACCGATCAATCGAATTTGCGTCACCGATAATTCGGATGTTCGGTACCGATCAATCGGATGTGCCGCACCGAACATTCGATTGTGCGGTACCGACCAATAGAATGTGCGGTACCGACCAAACGAAAGTGCGTTACCGATCAATCGAATGTGCGTTCCCAATCAATCGAATGTTCGTTCCCAACCAATCGAATGTTCGGTATCGATCAATTGAATGTTCGGTACCGATCAATCGAATGTGCGGTATCGATCAATCGAATGTGCGTTATTGATCGATCGAATGTTCGTTACCGATCAATTGAATGTGCGATACCGATCAATCGAATGTTCGGTACCAATCAATCGAATGTTCGGTACCGATCAATCGAATGTGCGTTATTGGTCTAACGAATGTGCGTTACCGATCAATGCTTTCCCGATCAATCGAATTTTCGTAACCGACCAATCGAATGTTCGGTACCGATGAAGCGAATGTCCGGTACCGATGAATCGAATGTGCGGTATCGATCAATCGAATGTGCGTTATTGATCAATCGAATGTGCGAACCGATCAATCGAATGTGCTGTACCGATCAATCGAATGTTCGGTACCGATCAATTGTATGTGCGGTACCGATCAATCGAAGGTTCGGTACCGTTCAATCGAATGTGCGGTATCGATCAATCGAATATGCGGAACCGATCAATCGAATGTTCGGTACCGATCAATCGAATGTGCGTTACCGATCAATCGAATTTTCGGTACCGATCAATCGAATGTTCGGTACCGATCAATCGAATGATCGGTACTGATCAAACGAATGTGCGTTACCTATTATTCGAATGTGCGTTACCGATCAATCGAATGTGCGGTACTGATCAATCGAATGTGCGTCACCGATAATTCGGATGTTCGGTACCGATCAATCGGATGTGCGGTACCGATCAGACAAATATTCAGTACCGATCAAACGAATGTGCATTAACAATCAATCGAAGTGCGGTAACTATTATTCGAATATGCGGTACCGATCAATCGAATGTGCGTTACCGATCAATCGAATGATCGGTACTGGTCAAACGAATGTGCGTTACCTATTATTCGAATGTGCGTTACCGATCAATCGAATGTGCGGTACCGATCAATCGAATGTGCGTCACCGATAATTCGGATGTTCGGTACCGATCAATCGGATGTGCCGCACCGAACATTCGATTGTGCGGTACCGATACATTGAATATGCATTACCGATCAATCGAATGTGCGGAACCGATCAATGGAATGTGCGTTACCGATCAATCGAATGTGCGGTACCGATCAATCGAAAGTTCGGTACCGATCAATCGAATGTGCTGTACCGATCAATCGAATGTTCGGTACCGATCAATCGAATGTGCGGTACCGATCAATGGAATGTGCGTTACCGATCAATAGAATGTTCGGTACCGATAAATCAAATGTGCGGTATCGATCAATCGAATTTGCGTTACCGACCAGTCGAATGTGCGTCACCGATAATTCGAATGTTCGATACCGATCAATCCGACGTGCCACACCGAACATTCGAATGTGCGGTACCGACCAATCAATTGAATGTGTGGTATCGACCAATCGAATGTGCGGTACCGGTGAAACGAATGTGCGTTACCGATCAATGCGTTACCGATCAATCGAATATTCGGTACCGATCAATCGAATATTCGGTACCGTTCAATCGAATGTGCGTTTCCAATCAATCGAATGGAGGTAACAAATATTCAAATATCGGCTACCGAACAATCATATGTGCGTCACCGATAATTCGAATGTTCGGTACCGATCAATCGGATGTGCGTTACCGATCAATCGAATGATCGGTACTGATCAAACGAATGTGCGCTACCTATTATTCGAATGTGCGTTACCGATCAATCGAATGTGCGGTACCGATCAATCGAATTTGCGTCACCGATAATTCGGATGTTCGGTACCGATCAATCGGATGTGCCGCACCGAATATTCGATTGTGCGGTACCGATCAATTGAATATGCGTTACCGATCAATCGAATGTTCGGTAAGAACCAAACGAATGTGCGGTACCGACCAAACGAAAGTGCGTTACCGATCAATCGAATGTGCGGTACTGATCAATCGAATGTGCGTTATACAATCAATCGAATTTTCGTAACCGACCAATCGAATTTTCGTAACCGACCAAGCGAATGTTCGGTATCGATGGATCGAATGTGCGGTATCGATGAATCAATGTACGTTATTGATCAATCGAATGTGCGGAACCGATCAATCGAATATGCTGTACAAATTAATCGAATGTGCGGTACCGATCAATCGAATGTGCGTTTCCGATCAATCGAATATTCGGTACTGATCAAACGAATGTGCGTTACCTATTATTCGAATGTGCGTTACCGATCAATCGAATGTGCGGTACCGATCAGACAAATATTCAGTAACGATCAAACGAATGTGCATTAACAATCAATCGAAGTGCGGTAACTATTATTCGAATATGCGGTACCGATCAATCGAATATGCGTTACCGATCAATCGAATGATCGGTACTGATCAAACGAATGTGCGCTACCTATTATTCGAATGTGCGTTACCGATCAATCGAATGTGCGGTACCGATCAATCGAATTTGCGTCACCGATAATTCGGATGTTCGGTACCGATCAATCGGATGTGCCGCACCGAATATTCGATTGTGCGGTACCGATCAATTGAATATGCGTTACCGATCAATCGAATGTTCGGTACCAACCAATCGAATGTGCGGTACCGACCAAACGAAAGTGCGTTACCGATCAATCGAATGTGTGGTACTGATCAATCGAATGTGCGGTACCAATCAATCGAATTTTCGTAACCGACCAATCGAATGTTCGGTACTGGTGAATCGAATGTTCGGTATCGATGGATCGAATGTGCGGTATCGATGAATCAATGTACGTTATTGATCAATCGAATGTGCGGAACTGATCAATCGAATGTGCGGTACCGATCAATCGAATGTGCGGTACCGATCAATCGAATGTGCGTTATTGATAATCGAATGTGCGAACCGATCAATAGAATGTGCTGTACCGATCAATCGAATGTTCGGTACCGATCAATTGTATGTGCGATACCGATCAATCGAATGTTCGGTACCGTTCAATCGAATGTTCGGTACCGATCAATCGAATATGCTGTACAAATTAATCGAATGTGCGGTACCGATCAATCGAATGTGCGTTTCCGATCAATCGAATATTCGGTACTGATCAAACGAATGTGCGTTACCTATTATTCGAATGTGCGTTACCGATCAATCGAATGTGCGGTACCGATCAGACAAATATTCAGTAACGATCAAACGAATGTGCATTAACAATCAATCGAAGTGCGGTAACTATTATTCGAATATGCGGTACCGATCAATCGAATGTGCGTTACCGATCAATCGAATGATCGGTACTGATCAAACGAATGTGCGCTACCTATTATTCGAATGTGCGTTACCGATCAATCGAATGTGCGGTACCGATCAATCGAATTTGCGTCACCGATAATTCGGATGTTCGGTACCGATCAATCGGATGTGCCGCACCGAACATTCGATTGTGCGGTACCGACCAATAGAATGTGCGGTACCGACCAAACGAAAGTGCGTTACCGATCAATCGAATGTGCGTTCCCAATCAATCGAATGTTCGTTCCCAACCAATCGAATGTTCGGTATCGATCAATTGAATGTTCGGTACCGATCAATCGAATGTGCGGTATCGATCAATCGAATGTGCGTTATTGATCGATCGAATGTTCGTTACCGATCAATTGAATGTGCGATACCGATCAATCGAATGTTCGGTACCAATCAATCGAATGTTCGGTACCGATCAATCGAATGTGCGTTATTGGTCTAACGAATGTGCGTTACCGATCAATGCTTTCCCGATCAATCGAATTTTCGTAACCGACCAATCGAATGTTCGGTACCGATGAAGCGAATGTCCGGTACCGATGAATCGAATGTGCGGTATCGATCAATCGAATGTGCGTTATTGATCAATCGAATGTGCGAACCGATCAATCGAATGTGCTGTACCGATCAATCGAATGTTCGGTACCGATCAATTGTATGTGCGGTACCGATCAATCGAAGGTTCGGTACCGTTCAATCGAATGTGCGGTATCGATCAATCGAATATGCGGAACCGATCAATCGAATGTTCGGTACCGATCAATCGAATGTGCGTTACCGATCAATCGAATTTTCGGTACCGATCAATCGAATGTTCGGTACCGATCAATCGAATGATCGGTACTGATCAAACGAATGTGCGTTACCTATTATTCGAATGTGCGTTACCGATCAATCGAATGTGCGGTACTGATCAATCGAATGTGCGTCACCGATAATTCGGATGTTCGGTACCGATCAATCGGATGTGCGGTACCGATCAGACAAATATTCAGTACCGATCAAACGAATGTGCATTAACAATCAATCGAAGTGCGGTAACTATTATTCGAATATGCGGTACCGATCAATCGAATGTGCGTTACCGATCAATCGAATGATCGGTACTGGTCAAACGAATGTGCGTTACCTATTATTCGAATGTGCGTTACCGATCAATCGAATGTGCGGTACCGATCAATCGAATGTGCGTCACCGATAATTCGGATGTTCGGTACCGATCAATCGGATGTGCCGCACCGAACATTCGATTGTGCGGTACCGATACATTGAATATGCATTACCGATCAATCGAATGTGCGGAACCGATCAATGGAATGTGCGTTACCGATCAATCGAATGTGCGGTACCGATCAATCGAAAGTTCGGTACCGATCAATCGAATGTGCTGTACCGATCAATCGAATGTTCGGTACCGATCAATCGAATGTGCGGTACCGATCAATGGAATGTGCGTTACCGATCAATAGAATGTTCGGTACCGATAAATCAAATGTGCGGTATCGATCAATCGAATTTGCGTTACCGACCAGTCGAATGTGCGTCACCGATAATTCGAATGTTCGATACCGATCAATCCGACGTGCCACACCGAACATTCGAATGTGCGGTACCGACCAATCAATTGAATGTGTGGTATCGACCAATCGAATGTGCGGTACCGGTGAAACGAATGTGCGTTACCGATCAATGCGTTACCGATCAATCGAATATTCGGTACCGATCAATCGAATATTCGGTACCGTTCAATCGAATGTGCGTTTCCAATCAATCGAATGGAGGTAACAAATATTCAAATATCGGCTACCGAACAATCGTATGTGCGTCACCGATAATTCGAATGTTCGGTACCGATCAATCGGATGTGCGTTACCGATCAATCGAATGATCGGTACTGATCAAACGAATGTGCGCTACCTATTATTCGAATGTGCGTTACCGATCAATCGAATGTGCGGTACCGATCAATCGAATTTGCGTCACCGATAATTCGGATGTTCGGTACCGATCAATCGGATGTGCCGCACCGAATATTCGATTGTGCGGTACCGATCAATTGAATATGCGTTACCGATCAATCGAATGTTCGGTAAGAACCAAACGAATGTGCGGTACCGACCAAACGAAAGTGCGTTACCGATCAATCGAATGTGCGGTACTGATCAATCGAATGTGCGTTATACAATCAATCGAATTTTCGTAACCGACCAATCGAATTTTCGTAACCGACCAAGCGAATGTTCGGTATCGATGGATCGAATGTGCGGTATCGATGAATCAATGTACGTTATTGATCAATCGAATGTGCGGAACCGATCAATCGAATATGCTGTACAAATTAATCGAATGTGCGGTACCGATCAATCGAATGTGCGTTTCCGATCAATCGAATATTCGGTACTGATCAAACGAATGTGCGTTACCTATTATTCGAATGTGCGTTACCGATCAATCGAACGTGCGGTACCGATCAGACAAATATTCAGTAACGATCAAACGAATGTGCATTAACAATCAATCGAAGTGCGGTAACTATTATTCGAATATGCGGTACCGATCAATCGAATATGCGTTACCGATCAATCGAATGATCGGTACTGATCAAACGAATGTGCGCTACCTATTATTCGAATGTGCGTTACCGATCAATCGAATGTGCGGTACCAACCAATCGAATGTGCGGTACCGACCAAACGAAAGTGCGTTACCGATCAATCGAATGTGTGGTACTGATCAATCGAATGTGCGGTACCAATCAATCGAATTTTCGTAACCGACCAATCGAATGTTCGGTACTGGTGAATCGAATGTTCGGTATCGATGGATCGAATGTGCGGTATCGATGAATCAATGTACGTTATTGATCAATCGAATGTGCGGAACTGATCAATCGAATGTGCGGTACCGATCAATCGAATGTGCGGTACCGATCAATCGAATGTGCGTTATTGATAATCGAATGTGCGAACCGATCAATAGAATGTGCTGTACCGATCAATCGAATGTTCGGTACCGATCAATTGTATGTGCGATACCGATCAATCGAATGTTCGGTACCGTTCAATCGAATGTTCGGTACCGATCAATCGAATATGCTGTACAAATTAATCGAATGTGCGGTACCGATCAATCGAATGTGCGTTTCCGATCAATCAAATATTCGGTACTGATCAAACGAATGTGCGTTACCTATTATTCGAATGTGCGTTACCGATCAATCGAATGTGCGGTACCGATCAGACAAATATTCAGTAACGATCAAACGAATGTGCATTAACAATCAATCGAAGTGCGGTAACTATTATTCGAATATGCGGTACCGATCAATCGAATGTGCGTTACCGATCAATCGAATGATCGGTACTGATCAAACGAATGTGCGCTACCTATTATTCGAATGTGCGTTACCGATCAATCGAATGTGCGGTACCGATCAATCGAATTTGCGTCACCGATAATTCGGATGTTCGGTACCGATCAATCGGATGTGCCGCACCGAATATTCGATTGTGCGGTACCGATCAATTGAATATGCGTTACCGATCAATCGAATGTTCGGTACCAACCAATCGAATGTGCGGTACCGACCAAACGAAAGTGCGTTACCGATCAATCGAATGTGTGGTACTGATCAATCGAATGTGCGTTACCAATCAATCGAATTTTCGTAACCGACCAATCGAATGTTCGGTACTGGTGAATCGAATGTTCGGTATCGATGGATCGAATGTGCGGTATCGATGAATCAATGTACGTTATTGATCAATCGAATGTGCGGAACTGATCAATCGAATGTGCGGTACCGATCAATCGAATGTGCGGTACCGATCAATCGAATGTGCGTTATTGATAATCGAATGTGCGAACCGATCAATAGAATGTGCTGTACCGATCAATCGAATGTTCGGTACCGATCAATTGTATGTGCGATACCGATCAATCGAATGTTCGGTACCGTTCAATCGAATGTTCGGTACCGATCAATCGAATATGCTGTACAAATTAATCGAATGTGCGGTACCGATCAATCGGATGTGCCGCACCGAATATTCGATTGTGCGGTACCGATCAATTGAATATGCGTTACCGATCAATCGAATGTTCGGTACCAACCAATCGAATGTGCGGTACCGACCAAACGAAAGTGCGTTACCGATCAATCGAATGTGTGGTACTGATAAATCGAATGTGCGTTACCAATCAATCGAATGTTCGTAACCGACCAATCGAATGTTCGGTACTGGTGAATCGAATGTTCGGTATCGATGGATCGAATGTGCGGTATCGATGAATCAATGTACGTTATTGATCAATCGAATGTGCGGAACTGATCAATCGAATGTGCGGTACCGATCAATCGAATGTGCGGTACCGATCAATCGAATGTGCGTTATTGATAATCGAATGTGCGAACCGATCAATAGAATGTGCTGTACCGATCAATCGAATGTTCGGTACCGATCAATTGTATGTGCGATACCGATCAATCGAATGTTCGGTACCGTTCAATCGAATGTTCGGTACCGATCAATCGAATATGCTGTACAAATTAATCGAATGTGCGGTACCGATCAATCGGATGTGCCGCACCGAATATTCGATTGTGCGGTACCGATCAATTGAATATGCGTTACCGATCAATCGAATGTTCGGTACCAACCAATCGAATGTGCGGTACCGACCAAACGAAAGTGCGTTACCGATCAATCGAATGTGTGGTACTGATCAATCGAATGTGCGTTACCAATCAATCGAATTTTCGTAACCGACCAATCGAATGTTCGGTACTGGTGAATCGAATGTTCGGTATCGATGGATCGAATGTGCGGTATCGATGAATCAATGTACGTTATTGATCAATCGAATGTGCGGAACTGATCAATCGAATGTGCGGTACCGATCAATCGAATGTGCGGTACCGATCAATCGAATGTGCTGTACCGATCAATCGAATGTTCGGTACCGATCAATCGAATGTTCGGTACCGATCAATCGAATGTGCGGTATCGATCAATCGAACATGCGGTACCGACCAATCGAATGTGCGTCACCGATAATTCGAATGTTCGATACCGATCAATCGGATGTGCCGCACCGAACATTCGAATGTGCGGTACCGACCAATCAATTGAATATGTGGTATCGACCAATCGAATGTGCGGTACCGGTGAAACGAATGTGCGTTACCGATCAATGCGTTACCGATCAATCGAATATTCGGTACCGATCAATCGAATATTCGGTACCGTTCAATCGAATGTGCGTTTCCAATCAATCGAATGGAGGTTACAAATATTCGAATGTCGGCTACCGAACAATCGTATGTGCGTCACCGATAATTCGAATGTTCGGTACCGATCAATCGGATGTGCCGCACCGAACATTCGATTGTGCGGTACCGATCAATTGAATATGCGTTACCGATCAATCGAATTTTCGGTAAGAACCAAACGAATGTGCGGTACCGACCAAACGAAAGTGCGTTACCGATCAATCGAATGTGCGGTACTGATCAATCGAATGTGCGTTATACAATCAATCTAATTTTCGTAACCGACCAATCGAATTTTCGTAACCGACCAAGCGAATGTTCGGTATCGATGGATCGAATGTGCGGTATCGATGAATCAATGTACGTTATTGATCAATCGAATGTGCGGAACCGATCGATCGAATGTGCGTTACCGATCAATCGAATGTGCGGTACCGATAAATCGAGTGTTCGGTGCCTATTAATCGAATGTGTCCGATGTCGATCAGTCGAATGTGTGGTACCGATCAATCGAATGTGCTTTGCCGATCAATCGAATGTGCGTTGCCGTGAAAGAGCGTATGTGCGGTACCAATCAATGGAATGTGCGGTACCGATCAATCGAATGTTCGTAACCGATCAATCGAATGTGCGGTACCGATCAATCGAATGTGCGGTACCGATGAAACGAATGTGCGGTATCGATCAATCGAATGTGCGTTATTGATAATCGAATGTGCGAACCGATCAATCGAATGTGCTGTACAGATCAATCGAATGTTCGGTACCGATCAATTGTATGTGCGGTACCGATCAATCGAATGTTCGGTACCGTTCAATCGAATGTGCGTTATTGATCAATCGAATGTTCGGTACCGATCAATTAAATGCGAGGTACCGATCAATCCAATGTTCGGTATCGATCCATCGAATGTGCGGTACCGATTAACCGAATGTGCGGTACCGATCAATCGAATGTGCGGTTCCTATCAATCGAATGTGCGTTATCGGTCTAACGAATGTGCGTTACCGATCAATGCTTTACCGATCAATCGAATTTTCGTAACCGACCAATCGAATGTTCGGTACCGATGAAGCGAATGTCCGGTACCGATGAATCGAATGTGCGGTTCCTATCAATCTAATGTCTGTTATTGATCAATCGAATGTGCGGTACCGATCAATCGAATGTTCGGTACCGATCAATCGAACGTGCGGTACCGATCAATCGAATGTGCGGTACCGATCAATCGAATGTGCGGTATCGGTCTAACGAATGTGCGTTACCGATCAATGCGTTACCGATCAATCGAATGTGCGTTATTGATAATCGAATGTGCGAACCGATCAATAGAATGTGCTGTACCGATCAATCGAATGTTCGGTACCGATCAATTGTATGTGCGATACCGATCAATCGAATGTTCGGTACCGTTCAATCGAATGTTCGGTACCGTTCAATCGAATGTTCGGTACCGATCAATCGAATATGCTGTACAAATTAATCGAATGTGCGGTACCGATCAATCGAATGTGCGTTTCCGATCAATCGAATATTCGGTACTGATCAAACGAATGTGCGTTACCTATTATTCGAATGTGCGTTACCGATCAATCGAATGTGCGGTACCGATCAGACAAATATTCAGTAACGATCAAACGAATGTGCATTAACAATCAATCGAAGTGCGGTAACTATTATTCGAATATGCGGTACCGATCAATCGAATGTGCGTTACCGATCAATCGAATGATCGGTACTGATCAAACAAATGTGCGCTACCTATTATTCGAATGTGCGTTACCGATCAATCGAATGTGCGGTACCGATCAATCGAATTTGCGTCACCGATAATTCGGATGTTCGGTACCGATCAATCGGATGTGCCGCACCGAATATTCGATTGTGCGGTACCGATCAATTGAATATGCGTTACCGATCAATCGAATGTTCGGTACCAACCAATCGAATGTGCGGTACCGACCAAACGAATGATCGGTACTGATCAAACGAATGTGCGCTACCTATTATTCGAATGTGCGTTACCGATCAATCGAATGTGCGGTACCGATCAATCGAATTTGCGTCACCGATAATTCGGATGTTCGGTACCTATCAATCGGATGTGCCGCACCGAATATTCGATTGTGCGGTACCGATCAATTGAATATACGTTACCGATCAATCGAATGTTCGGTACCAACCAATAGAATGTGCGGTACCGACCAAACGAAAGTGCGTTACCGATCAATCGAATGTGTGGTACTGATCAATCGAATGTGCGTTACCAATCAATCGAATTTTCGTAACCGACCAATCGAATGTTCGGTACTGGTGAATCGAATGTTCGGTATCGATGGATCGAATGTGCGGTATCGATGAATCAATGTACGTTATTGATCAATCGAATGTGCGGAACTGATCAATCGAATGTGCGGTACCGATCAATCGAATGTGCGGTACCGATCAATCGAATGTGCTGTACCGATCAATCGAATGTTCGGTACCGATCAATCGAATGTGAGGTACCGATCAATCGAATGTGCGGTATCGATCAATCGAACATGTTGTACCGACCAATCGAATGTGCGTCACCGATAATTCGAATGTTCGATACCGATCAATCGGATGTGCCGCACCGAACATTCGAAAGTGCGGTACCGACCAATTGAATGTGCGGTACCGATCAATCGAATGTGCGTCGCCGATAATTAGAATGTTCGGTACCGATCAATCGGATGTGCCACACCGAACAATTAAATGTTCGGTACCGATCAATTGAATATGTGTTACCGACCAATCGAATGTTCGATACCGACCAATAGAATGTGCGTTACCAATTAATCGAATGTTCTTAACCGACCAATCGAATGTTCGGTACCGATAAATTGAATGTTCGGTACCGATCAATCGAATCTGCGGTATCGATCAATCTAATGTGTGTTATTGATCAATCGAATATTCGTTACCGATCAATCGAATTTGCGGAACCGCTTAATCGAATGTGCGTTACCGATCAATGCGTTACCGATCAATCGAATATTCGCTACCGATCAATCGAATGTGCGGTATCGATCGATCAAATGTGCGTTACCGATCAATAGAATGTTCGGTACCGATCAATCGAATGTGCGGTATCGATCAAACGAAAGTGCGTTACCGATCAATGCGTTACCGATCAATCGAATATTCGCTACCGATCAATCGAATTTGCGGAACCACTTAATCGAATGTGCGTTACCGATCAATGCGTTACCGATCAATCGAATATTCGCTACCGATCAATCGAATGTGCGGTATCGATCGATCAAATGTGCGTTACCGATCAATAGAATGTTCGGTACCGATCAATCGAATGTGCGGTATCGATCAATCGTATGTTCAGTACCGACCAATCGAATGTGCGGAACCGATAATTCGAATGTGCGGTACCGACCAATCGAATGTGCGGTACCGATCAATAGAATGTTCGGTACCGATAAATCAAATGTGCGGTATCGATCAATCGAATTTGCGCTACCGACCAATCGAATGTGCGTCACCGATAATTCGGATGTTCGGTACCGATCAATCGGATGTGCCGCACCGAACCTTCGATTGTGCGGTACCGATCAATTGAATATGCGTTACCGATCAATCGAATGTTCGGTACCGACCAATAGAATGTGCGGTACCGACCAAACGAAAGTGCGTTACCGATCAATCGAATGTGCGGTACCGATCAATCGAATGTGCGTTCCCGATCAATCGAATGTTCGTTCCCAACCAATCGAATGTTCGGTATCGATCAATTGAATGTTCGGTACCGATCAATCGAATGTGCGGTATCGATCAATCGAATGTGCGTTATTGATCGATCGAATGTGCGGAAGCGATCAATCGAATGTGCGTTACCGACCAATCGAATAGCTGATATGATGGCCGATGCTGTTAAGAGGGTGACGAAAGACTCATTCCTCGTCGGTCGTGTAAATCGTGGCTAGGGTTCAAGACAGGCCTCTGGCGATAATACCTCTGGCTGTGACATGGTGCTTTTTGTGGCCTGGCATCCCGTACCATGTCTCCCTTGTTGTCGCAAAAGAACCCGGGGGGATGTGCAGAGGGTCGGTTAAATCGACCAGGAGCGTTCTAGGTGGCGTACGTGAATCCTTACCTTTGACCGCGGTGGGGGCACTCTATGCGACCGGCATGCTTGCAGCCACCGTCCACTGAATACGTGGCCTGAAGAGGCGCTATTCTCCTAAAAGTGAATCTAGAGCAATATAATTATATTTTAAAATTAAAAAAACACCCTGTTTCAAACTAGCGCCATCGAATTCCTTAAAAGCTGTTTTTTTTATCCTTGTTACTCTGAAGGTGGACTGAGTTTTATTGTAATGGGATATTTTGTGGTAAGCCAGGCAACAAACTCATCGTTTGATATAAATGTGTTGGCAAAGATTAACACTACCTACACCAAAACAAGCACTATATTCGTTGCTATACTATAGAGACATAGACCATGAGATAACATTTTAATGTACATAAAATTCAATCTATATATATCACTTTTGCAAGAAAACCAAAGTGTCAATATGGTCCCATTATAAGAAACACTGTTGTAGCAAATTCTCATACCGGATAAAAGTAGTTTCGGAATCTGAGTGATTCTCTAAAACTTTGTTTGGGAGTCACAAAACCTGGACCTCTTAGTTAAGTACACAGCCCAGGGTGCTCTGTTGCTAATATGAAGTTTAACGAACATATTCTGGTTGACCCATTAACATTAACTATAAGAACTACAATGAGGAGTCGACGTCACCATCAAGTAAGCTTAAACGAATATTCCAGAATTAAGTATCTTTAACGAAACATATCTTGAAAATTACTGGAATAGCTACGGAAACATTATTGGACTCAAGGTTGTCTATTTTCTTTGTGTTATAACATGTCAAGACTAAAATTCTGCCTTATTTATTATTTATTTAGTGAGTAATCAAGTTACATCAAAATCTACATGTCGATCATTCTTCCATGATTGATTACCGGGGATAATTTTTAAGAAAAGTCACCCAGGAAAGAACCTGGGCACGAAAATCAAACTACCGAACGACTGATCCGCTCTCAACCCCAGCCCCATTGCATCGAGACTGTGACTGTGTGATCATCGTCAGGTGTGTATAACCATTCCCCTCCAAAGGGAACAGAAACTACACATGAGCTTCGGGGATGTCTTCAACTCCTCGGTCTATCTGTTCGTAGTACACGTCTCAGGATAAAACTAGTTTGATCTCGGGAGAATGTCACCCGATTCTTTGTTCTTTATTCAATGGACTATTATACAAATAATAAATGGTTATGAGTGCAATAGTGCAAATATTTCATAAGTTGAAAGATGTAATTTGTTCCATTCAACGAGGCGCAGCCGAGTTGAATGGAACAAATTACATCTTTCAACTCATGAAATATTTGCACTATTGCACGAATGGAAACCATTCATTATTTGTTTTATACAACACCTTCAAATTTGGATATAAAATGCACTCATGCAACAGATTGTTTTGAACAGACAGGTTTCTCTGCTCTCTTACCATTGAAAAAAGTGCTATCAAAAAAGTATAACACATGGTTCTATTTCATCATAGAGTGCAATAGAGCCGATTTTGCGTGCAATCGATGAGCAATTGACCAATCAAATGGACGGAATATTATTAGGTGTTGTATAAATTCTGATGAACAATGAACAGATGAAGAAAACTGCCATTAATGGAATACCAAGTAGTCCCTGTTATGTCCAACACGTAACACACTAATGGACTTTATCGATACTCATTGACGAACCACATCTTCCTTATTCGAACAAGTTTATAACAATAGAGAGAGATAAATGCCATTCAAGACGGAATATTTGCTTTAATTTTACTGAAACATGTACGACAAGATGTTCACACTCTGTGAGCAGTCCAGAATTCACAGTGAACGTTTAACGTTTTTATCGGCTTCCGGTAACATGTATCAAGCATTCAATTCATGACTACATAACGACGAGAAGACATTAAGCACATGGACATTAATATCCGCCTACTTGAGGTACGTATGTGAGGCTCATTTGCATCCTTTATTATCATTTGCTGTAAAATAAACTTTGCTAGCATTTTTTTCGCAATCTGGGAAATCAAACTCGATCGCTTCGAGGAAACTTAAGGTCCCTGAACAAGCACCGTGTAATGGTATCCCCTCGGTAGGACCAGGGACGATTATATAAGAAACCCCTTTTATGGGTTCCAAATGAGAAAAATAGAAGACTATAAATTAAATTCGTAGACATTTCGTTACTTGTTAGTGGATAGATCCAGTTATGTTTTGTATGACGTTTTTTTTTGGTAATGCAAACCCGGTCACGATGTGGTTCCAGGCGGTACCATTATCTGGCAACAGCAATAAAATTCATTGGCGTGCGCAAGGAGGGAGGGGGGAATGCCCCTGCTCACAAGATCCTTCATTCGCATCTGCATGACATGGCTGTTTCCGTAAGATTTCAGCCTCCTATACCTAATTCGCCACTGCTATACAGGCATCTGTTAATGCTTGTATACAATATAATCTCTAATAATATCTGTACATACCCTTCTAAGGAGAGTCTTAGTTAAGGTAGCAAAAGCAAACCCAACCATTATCATATGTCTATGTGATAGATATGAACGACATACCCCAATAGGTAAGAACATGTTTATTCCACCCTGCAGGGAAATAGCAACTTAAAAGTTCTTTGACAGACAAAGGTGATAGCTTGAACAAATCAAAATATTACAGACCGATTCTCATTTGCAATGATTTTAATAGACTTATTATTTATTGCAGTAGGCCTACCTATTTTCCGTATAAAGTTGAGCTTCCCAAAATAATGGTGGATCGAACATGTTGAATTTCTGAGCATAAACCTAATAAGTTATGCTTTCAATGTTTTCAGTGGCAAGTGTAAATTCAGCTTAAAAATGGAAAAAAGAAGGAAAAATGAAAAGAAAAAAAGGAGGAAGAATAGCTAAAGGAATAGCCATGTTTGCACCTCCTGGCAACACTTTGTCATCAGGACCTGACAAAATGACACACTCATGACACAAATTTCAATCCTGATATCTCCCAAATATTTCGTTTTATTCCTTTATATGGTAACGTTTTAAAAGTTCAACAGACTATTTTAATCTCAAAATATCAACTTTCTTGAAACCTCGGGATACTGATATAATTAAGTGGTACTCAATAAAGTCGGAGAGTGTATGAGGGTATAACGAAATGTTTAAATAATCTCTTCAATGATTTCGGTGTTTTCCTCAAACTTTCGACCTTTTATAGAAAGGTTTAAGAAAATGCCACCATTTCCACGGACTTTGGTAGGCTTATGACAAAACACAAAATGATAAATTGACGGTTAGCTAGCTGTAAATTTCCTCGTAGAAATGAAACCGGGCATTGCTTTGACGTCGGTATACCAATGTGCTATGCAGTAATACTTGTTACGTTGACTCGAATTTTCAATGATTACAGCAGCCTGGGTTATTATTACACATTTTTAGACATTGCAAAACAAAAAGTGACGGAAAAATCCACACCTCAGCTTCCCCCTCTCCGTCAGTCCTGAAGAAGTTGAATAACCGGCCCAGCGATTATAGAATTGGTCAAACTGGTGCAGAAAAGTGTGCTGCTAAGTCATTACTATAAAGCGAAAATGCTTTGAACGCTTGAGCTTTTGTGATGAAGGTTATGTTTTCATGTAACGTTGAACCTTCGCGATTCACGATCCACGCGCCTATGGTTGTCAGAATAATTCGTGCGTCACATTTTGGTTATTCTCCTCATTTGGTTTCGACCTCTAACGACATTGTACCGTCAATTGGCTCCATACAAATCGCCAATACACACGCTTTGTCTTTATTATGAATTCATAAATGCCTAAACCAACTTTCTGTATACTGGACCAGTCTCGAATGCGATTCAAGACTGGTTGAGTGTATAGAGAGGAGAATTGCTTCAGGATCGAAATGTTAGACAAACACTGGTTTGTTGCCGTGGCAATCATGAAGTCATAATTAAAAGAAATGAAGACATGGTGTAACGTTGCCATGAGTATATGCATATATGTTTATGGGCAAAGAAATGTTCCAAATTGCAAAAGAATACTGTACAGTATATATAGCTTATTTGCAATTAGTTACAGCAGTAGTACTGTATATGTTTTCACACACACCGAGTCTCAATACACACTGTACGTACTTCTTAAATCATGCAGCTAAATACTTCGAGTAACATGAATGACTAAGGGATTAATTTTGAGCTTAATTTTGAGCTAGAGTCAATGTCAGCAACCTTATCGAGGTGCTTCAGCGAAGAATCGAAGCGTAAAGCGTCCAATGTTGACACTAAGTATAACAGAAGAAACCTTGTCGTTAAGCCTAACAATAACGTAAGCACTACTACTACTACTAGCAGTAACGACATGACTTATTAGGCCTAGCGATCTTTCAGACTCGCAATAACACTGTGGTTACTACAAGTCCAAACCTGTCGAACAATGGGGCTCGGAACCTCTTCAAAAACTGCTCATTCTCAGGCCCAGTAAACGTTTATTTGAACGGTTCATCTACCGACCAGGGATAGACGAGTTCTACTCAAAAGAATGTTAGCAACAGGCAACGTTGCTAGCCTAACTGTTGTAGCGTTTACGGACTTTCCAAAACACACACAACTCAGCATCTGTTTATTGCGCAATTTGACCTGGTAGGTCAAAAAAAAGTTTTAAAATGTTATCTTTAGAAATTTGTTCATCTGTTCTTATTTAATTGTCATTTCCCTCCATTTTGTAGTGTTTGAATTGATTAAACTACCAAAATTTAAGACCAAACGACACTGCTTTATTCGTATTTTTTCACTCTTAATGTTCGTGGGAAGAAAATGTTGTTTTACATGAGGTGACTACTACGTCATTCAGGAAAAAGATCAAGGGAGGCATAAGGAGAATTAAATACAGATCAGCAAAAATTTACGAAAAAATGCCGTTTTCTAACATTTGTGAGGGTCATTTATGAATGGAGATAAATACGAGGGGAACCGGTCTTAAATTTGATTTAAGACCGATGATGACGTCATCGAGGAGGCTGAGCGGACCGAGGCGATATTTTACAGGCGCGTATCCAGGGGGGTGTTGGGGGCGCGCGCGGGTAAGAAAAAGAGGAGAGAAAAAAAAAAGAGAAGAAAAAAGAGGGGAAAAAGAGGGGAAAAAAGAGGGGAAAAAAGAGGAGGAGGAGGAGGAGGAGGAGAGGAAGGAAGGGAAAAGAAAAAGAAGAAGGAGAGAAAAGGAGAAAAGGAGGGAGTAGAAGATAAACGTCAAGACACCGGGAAGAGAAAGAGGAACAGTGACATCATTACAGCGATGAACCCTATTATATACACATGGCCGGGTAGCCAGTGTCGGATCGAGGATTTCGGAAGGGGTGTGCGCCTCACCCTACCCCTTACACCGACAACTCCATTTTTGACGTTTCCATTTTTCCTCTCTCACTAATGTATCTATATGGTCTATCATAACGCGTGTGTGTGTATGGACGCTTTAAACAATTGTGCTATGAAACCAACTGTGGCTGGTCTCGAACTCGACCGAGTCGTCGGGGAACATTACGCATTTCGGGAATGGGGCGACCGCCGCCCCCCCCCCGAGCATATTTTTTTTTGACATCGCTGGTAAATTCAAAATAGAAAATGCTTAGATGCAAATAAAAAGGCATGGGAAGTGTCCTTTCCAGCGATCTGGGAGGCATTTTCGGCCAAAATTTTCTTGTACGCTTCGCGCCAACTCGTGGTGGCGCTACGCTTAGATAGTTTGCCTACAGGCTTCGCCCCTCCCTTGGCAAATTATTCGTTACGCACCTGTTCGAATTTGTAAAGCAAACAGCAGATATCACATCATATCAGTGAGCATGAAAATGGCGTTCTAGGCAGAACAGCCTCAAAACTGTCTATGTGTGTAGTCAAAGGCGAAGGAGTCCAATTTGATTTGGGGAGCTGTAACGACTTGCCCGAAAAATATAACCAACATTTTCGCGTTCCGCGCGCGTTCAACATGTTAATGTCAATATCATATAAGCAAGCATCGGTTATTACATCGCATGCCATCATGTACCGTACGGTCACTGAAAGTTGCGCAGTATATCACGGGATGCTCATATAAACAACGAATTGTCCTATGTAGATGGAGAAAAAGCATGGATGTCCAATTATGTCAAAACTCTCTTTTACAATAGTAATGGCGAATTAGTCGGCCAAGCTTAGAACTATATTTTAATTACCAAGGAGATAATTTTTAAACTATTCATTTCCTTTAGCTACCGTACATCATTGCAATGTATTTTTCTTTCAGTATAGGTGCCCGAAAAATTCTCAGCATATTGCCCGAATTTTCAGAAAGAAATATTTCGTTAGCCCCCTCCCCCCCCCCCCCCCGCCTCTTTGACCTATGTGTGTAGTGTTCGGTTTCGGAAATATCTGGGTTTTTTTTTTCATTTCCTTCAACGAAGTTTTATATGTAGCCGTTATAGGAGGTTTCAACATTTGTACACCAATAAATTAACTGTGTCTGAATTTTCGGAAATTTCCTGACCAACATCATCATACTTCCCTCTACTCGTGCAGTTTTGACCAGTCTGTTAGGGGTTCAAGAAGGTTTTTCTATATTGGTTGTCCATAGATGAAATTTTTGGCAACATTATGGGTATGTTTTGAAGTGAGTTTAATCACGAGAAATGTGAATTTTGAAATTCTGAACAAAAAATGGGCTTAAAAGCTTCAAAAGTGGGGCTGTCGGGTATTGTGGGCCGCGACGTAGAATCACCTACAAAAAGCAAGGATCCACAGGAGATGCGATGAGGTCGAACATGATGTGTGACTGGTGAAAATCTTCAAAAAGGTTAAGGATGGGAAAAAACTATTGGGAAATACTTGGTTCTCAGGCAAAAGTGTACATCTGGTTGGTCATTTTCAAGCCCGAGAAGTGTCATTTCCGGTGATCTGGATAGAGAGTAATTCGCGCCCCCCCCCCCGGGTTAGAAAATCCTGGATACGCCCATATATACCGTACACACCTCATTGATGATAGATGCTATTCATTTTATCCCCGACGATTGAGCAAACAGCACGTAGGGAGTGTCTGTATGTAACGTTACCATCCTCCTCATGTTTATAAACTTCATAAAAAATATATTAAAAAAAACCACCGAGCTTTAAGTCGATCTAATTTCTTTTGTATCTGTTTGACAGACATTTTAGCTGAAGTTAAAGATTAAAGATCAGGTTGTAAATGCTGTCAACGTTTGCCTAAACAAAATCCCGAAAAGCATGATTATATTAAAATTTAGGCGAGTACTTCATACAATAAAAGGAAATGTAGAGGCTCCGACATAACCCGCAAATCTCAAAAACCTCTGCAGATGATTTTCGAATCAGTTTGATATATACAGACGATAAAGACACTGGCTGCTGACACAATTGACCAATCATGGTTGCAACAAGAAGGCAATCAATGCAGTTGATACTCCCAATATTTGCATGATGATAACTGCAAATACATATATATTTTATCTTTAAATTATTCGAGGTTGTCAAAATTCAATTTCATAAACAAAAGTGGGGTAAAATGATTTGAAAGTCATTGGTGTTATATTTAGTGATATGAAGTTGTACATGAAGTCTCGAAAACAAAAGAAATAAACAACATTGAGACGGTAAAACTCTCACTGAAAACTCCCACTTGTTCATAATCCACTGCACATGTATTTATGTGATATAGGGGTTATGTTTGTAACATTTGATATGAACTGGAATCATAATAAACAGATTAGTATTTTTTTTATTTAAGTTTAGTCAGACAGGAATTAAGAACTCTTCTTTTTCTTTTCATTTCATCTTATATATTTTTGTCGTATCATTGTTATTAGACCATCTTCCTTATCGAATTCATTGTTTTTCCTTTTCTATTTCTTCTTTCAACTGCGACCCTTGAGCAGTTGACGTTCATCAGTTAAAGTGAATGGACTATGTAGTCTAACACACCGACTATTAGATCAGTTCCAACACTAAACTCAACGGGAAAAATAAGACAATTTATGGCCCTCACATGACATGTTAACAATGCATATACAAATGTGTCAAGCACAGATGGTGCTCAATGTCATCCAACGATGCTCTCTGTTGTTTATATCATATTAATAAGAACATTATGTTTTTGGCTGAATTATGCAATGAGGAAGTAACGTCATCATCTATGTTAGCCCTCAATTACCTATCCAGAGATTTAGCATATTTTAATGCTTAAGATCCATTATAAGTGTCCATTATATATCACTATTGCTACTCTGTGTACTTGTTACTATCTCTCGCCTCTTCCAATTCTTTCAGAACTTTGCAGGTGAAATGGTATTAGTTTCTCATAATTGTAAAGTATAGTGAAACTCAAAAATAAATGGTCAGTGAAGGCCCATCAGAATCCTTAATTATTGCTCAGTTCCCAACCCGCACCAAGACCCCTCCCTAAAGTAATCAAACTCTAGATTCACTGTACGCTAAGCTCTTAGGAAGCTTTTTGCGTATAGATGTACAATGATTATAATGTAGGTATAATCGTTGTTTGAACCGACACCTTAATTTGGGTAATATGTAGTCCCCACATTATGTTCTAGACTGAACCATTCATTCGAATAATTTTTCAGATTTCCATATTGCAATAACATGTAACGTGAAATTGTATTAGTTACCCATGATTTTAAAGTAAAGTAGCACCCACAATCGGTCAGTGAAGGCGCATCAGAATCATTGATTATTGCCTATCCTCAGTTCCCTACCCACACCCAGTCCCCCTCCCGAAAGTCATCAACTCTATATTCACTGCAAATGTATACAAGTCTTATAAAAAGTACATATGTAGACACGTAGTGTGAGTATCATGTACGTATAATCATTGTTTGAACCGAAACCTTAATTTTGGGTACTTTGTAGTCTCCATATAATGTTCTAGATCCATTCATTTGAGGAATTTTACATATTCCTATAGTGAAATAACATCATATAACTTAAATATAATTTCACATACACCAAGATCCCCATGCATGTATACATTTAAAAATTAAATGGTAATCGTAGCCCATGTACATACTGTTATATACATAATTATGAGAATTCTTCCAGTACTGAATACAAACTGTCTCGTGTACTTTCAATTCTGTTGCCATAGAGTGATCAAAGTATTGTTGCAGAGAATTTATCTTGAGAACAAATCTCATATCAATTACTAAGCATTAGTGCCCATTATTTATCACTACTGCTACTCTGTGTAACCGTTACTTCCCCTCGCCTCTTCCACTTCTTTCAAAACTTTGCAGGTGAAATGATGTTAGATGCCCTTAATGGTAAAGTATAGTGGCACCCAAAAATAAAAGGACCCGGCAGTGCTGTCCCATACCTGGGGTATTGGAGTGTTAACCCTTCAGAAGTTCCTGATACTTCAAGTCCAATTGCATCAAAAAATATATAAGTTTGATATTTTCTCACCATGGTTATATGTATAAGGAGCACTAACGTTTTTAACTAGGATTGCCTACAAATTTCAGTATTAAGTTATGTTGTAATTTTGTTATTACACTTCTCATTTACAACAAAGAAATACATTATATGAAATTTGTTGTTCCAAGTAAGGCATGCATCGAACAACAAAGGGGATTTGTAAGAGAAAATGGGAGGATCTGCACCCTGTGATCCTTAATATGATGTGTGGAACCATATTTCAATGTGTTTCTCCCTTGGTCCCTAAGTTTGTCCAAAGATGCAAATCGGTTCCCCAACTATAGGTGTATAATGTACCAAGATTCACTGTCGACTTTATTTCTTTTGGTGTTCTAGACACATTGTTCAAACTGTGAGTGCAGCTGACATTGTTTCTATATTTAGGTCCGACCATTCTAGCGTTACTCTTACTATTAATTGTAAGATTGAGCCAAGGGGCCGTGGCTACTGGGAGTTTAATGTTTCACTCTTAGAAGAATTGTGCTATTCTGATTCTATTATTGATATTATTAACAGAACTGCTTCGTGTGATTCCTCTTTGAATGATTCCCTTCTCTGGGAAGCTGTTAAGGTGAACATCCGTTCTTTTAGTATGCGTTATTCTTCCATTCGTGCGAAAGAGCGTAACAGATATGAATACTATCTAGTACATGAGATTGCCAGGTTGGAAAGTTTAATCACTATCTGCCCATCTGAACGTTTAAATAGCACTTTAGCAGATCTGCGAAACAATTTAGATATGTTATATGATTATAAATTTCAGGGCATGGTTATTCGCTCTAGGGCTAGATGGTGTGAATATGGTGAGAAAAATTCACAGTATTTTCTTAATCTTGAACGTTACAACAAGGTAAATAATAACATATCACAGCTTCGCAATGATGATGGTCATATTGTTTCAAATTGTCAGGATATTTTAAGTGAAGCTGTTAGTTTTTATCGTAAACTTTATACTAAGTGTCCTAATATTTCTCCTGTCTCGTTTTTTGTTGATGTTTGTACTAATCACAAGAGTCTTTCCGATGATCAGAGTTACTTGTGCGAGGGTCTTTTTACCATTAATGAATGTAAAGAGGCTATTGGGTCCATGCATAAGAATAAAACCCCCGGTTCTGATGGATTATCAGTTGAATTTTATGTACATTTTTGGGACATTTTAGGTAACTTTGTAGTTAATTCTCTTAATTTTGCTTTCAGTTGTACACACTTAGCCGATGAACAGGGCAGGGCAATAATCTCTTTGATTCCAAAGCCTTCAAAAAATTTACAGTATTTGAAAAATTGGAGGCCTATAGCAATTTTAAATACTGACTACAAGATTGGAGCCAAATGCTTGGCAACCCGTATTAAGCGTGTTTTAAATTACATTATTAGTGATGAGCAAACTGGATTCTTAAAAGGACGTTTCATCGGTGAGAACATTAGACTAGTTTTAGACCTCATTGATCATTGTAATTCCAACAATATTTCAGGTACTCTTCTGTTTCTAGATTTTGAAAAGGCTTTTGATTGTTTGGACTGGGAGTTTCTTTATCAAAGTTTAAAATTCTTCAATTTTGGTCCAAATTTTATTAGGTGGGTTAGAACTTATTATGGGAACGTCACATCTTGTGTTATTAACAATGGTCATCTCTCTCAGTATTTCAGTATTTCTCGAGGTGTAAGACAGGGTTGTCCACTCAGTCCTTACCTCTTTATCTTATGTTCAGAATTTCTCACATTCATGGTTAAAACAAGCTGTCGTATCAAGGGTATATCTATTAATAACTCTGAAATAAGAATTTCACAATATGCCGATGATACTGTTTTATTTTTAGATGGTTCTCGCGCTTCTCTTGTAGAGGTTGTAAACATTCTTAATAATTTCTCTGCCGCTTCGGGTTTAAAAGTTAATTTCAGCAAATCATTCTTTTTTCCATTGGGTGCTATGGTTTCAAGGGTTCCCTGGTATTTTCATGAGTATGGTTTTAATGTTAATCTTGGTCCAGTGAAATATCTTGGTGTCACATTTACTACAAAGAATGAAGATTTCTTTTCGTTGAATTATCTTCCCAAATTATCCAGGCTCAAACAGTTACTTGGGATGTGGTCAAAACGTGACTTAACACCAACTGGTAAAATAACTATAATTAAGAGTTTGGCCATTTCGCAACTTGTTTTTCTTTTTAGTGTTCTACCAAATCCTCCTCTTAGTTTCATTAAAGAGGTTAATAAAATTTTGTATAATTTTATTTGGAACAATAAACCTTATAAGATTAAACGGAGCACCCTTATTAATAAGAAAGTTAATGGTGGCTTCGATATGACAGATATTGAATCTTTTATTAAAAGTCTAAACTGTAGCTGGGTAAAGCGGTATTTAGCCCCTCAGAGAGGAAACTGGAAAATATTTTTTGATTTATACCTAAACCAGTTCGGTGGTGCTTTTCTTTTTAAATGTAATTTCAATAAGGAGGCAGTTTCTTGTATTTCTAATATTTTTTGCAGAGAAGTGTGTGAGGCTTGGGCTGAGTTTAATTTTTATCATCCAGACAGTAATTATGGTAATGAAATCATTTTAAACAACAGTCATATATTGGTTAACAATAAAGTAATTTTCCAGTATAATCTTTTAAATCACAGAACAATTTATGTGAAAGATTTCATTAAAAATGATGGCTCGGTAATTCCATATAACACGTTTCAAGCGAAAAAATATATTAGAAATTTTCCTTTTACTTCGTACTTTGGGATTATTCACGCCATTCCTAGTTATTGGAGGGGGTACCATGATTCTGTTTTGCTCCCAATGAGTGAAAATAACTTTAATATGTGCATGCGCACACATAAAATAACCAAAAATGTTTATAATAAGCTAATTACCGGTCTCTGCACGCCCCCGTCGTCTATTATGAAGTGGCAAGCTATGAATTTTCCAGTGAAATTAGTTTGGAATAAGAGTTTTAGGCTTCCTTATACGGCTGTGAATGACCCCAAAGTATCATATTTACAATTGCGTTTTCTACATCGTATTTTAGGCATAAATAGCTTGCTTTATAAAATGAAAATGGTTAATTCTCCACTTTGTTCATTTTGCAAGAATGCTGATGAAACGCTTATACATTTGTTTTATAATTGTAGTCACGTTGAGTGATTCTGGGAGGCAGTGAATTCAAATTGCATTAAAACTAATTATTCTTTTAATTTGACCAACATTTGTTTTGGTGATTTTGGTGATATAGATAATCCTGTGAACTTTTTAATTTTGCATGCTAAAAAGTACATTTATACTTGTAGGTTGGATAACAAAATCCCACATGTGCACGAATTTTATTTTAAGTTTCGCTTTCAACTTGACCTGCACTATTTCATTTCAAAACAACAATTTGTGTAACCTTAACGACTTCTATGATTTCTTTATGTAAGCTTCTTATGTAAGTCTTTTTGCTGATTCTTTTGTATTATGTGTTACGGTATTGTAAATAAATACAGTGGAAAAAAAATGTACCAAGATTGGTGTCCCAACACTGAGATATCGGTCTGTATGTGTGTGTGTGTGTGTGACGTCTCGCTTGTAAACACGATATCTCAAGTAGGGACGCTTGGACCAATCTAATATTTGGTGTATATGAGTACCACATTGAGTAGATGAACCCTATTGTTTTGGAGTCACCAGGGGCCAAATAGTGGAACCTTGTTTTAAAAGCTACCGTCTCTCCCACAGACCAGCCTATCAGATATAATGTGTGTTACGTTGGTTCGACGTAAGGGAGTTTTGCAATATCTTCGTCAAAAAGTAAAACTGTTGGGCCAAAAATTACTCTCATTATAAAGCAATGAATATTTATTAGAGAAGTATAGAACGTAACGAAGGTTGGTGACGGTTCCATACCTCAAAACAAGCTCATTTTCTTGTAAATTTCCTTTCTCAGGAGTTCGTTTTGTTATTCCTGTTTAATGTCTTTCAAACATTATACATCTTGCTACAAAATAGAATGCAACAATATCGGAAACATACAAAGTAATTAACATGAATTATAGTGATGTAAAACCATGCGAAAATAACGTTATTTAAGCTTATTGTGAGAACCTACTTTCTCAACGTCTCTTTCATGGGAAGTGTCCAGTTAAGTAGTGACGTCAGTCTGCTGTTGGGTGAAGCTATAGAGTACACAAAAAAAAAGAAATGAAATTTAATTTATCTTATTAACTCGCTATGATAATTAGAGGGCGGTGGCATGTTTGATCATTTTCATAAGGAGTCATTTCCCCACTATCTACTTCTTCATTAAATAGTAGGCCTAAAACATGCAACCATTAAAGTCTCAATGTGTGTTTGTCAAATTTTAACTTCGACCTTTCCAGCTTAATGCTCAGTGAGAATTACACCGTTCTATGCAATTTTCATATTAATAATCATTAGTTTCATTGAGTTATCTGTCGTTCAAAATTTTGAGCAGAATAAAATTTCGCCGGATTTTTTAACGTGTCCATAGATTCTACAAACTTCAATCAACATTTGCAAGCGCCGCCCAACAGATCATGCACCAATCAAAGCTCTCTGTTATGTTTAAGACATTAGGCCTAGGCTTACTTTCCCTTTCGTGGCTAGCCTGTGTTAGGTCAATTCTCTTGAATAGTATTTTTCTTTCGGTCTTACCGATGTAGCTTGCGAAATTGTGTCATTTCTTTCCATTGTAAGGAATAAACAGATGTATTAAAACGCTTCCTCCGTGGAACTGTGTAAAGTGGACGATACGAATAAAGGACTGCGTTAAAATCTTGATCGGACTGCATGTGTAGACTATTTGTTTACATTTTTGTAATGAACATGCTGACATGGGCAGTAAATCGTTCGCACCATAAGAGCAACAGAAATAAATTTTTCTTTCGATTGCAGCAGCTTTTCTCCACTAAACCCACCTGGTCAGAGTGCATTTAGAATAAGAAACATCGAATCTACTTCAGAAGTTTGTTTTCCAAATTCATCAGCAAACAGGTATTGAGACTTTAAAAGAACAACTAATATTTTAAGTGCAACTTCATCTGTGTTTGAACACAATCATTGCCACCAAGGAGCTCTGCATGGATGTTGAGGAATTTAAGTTTGCTGTAATCTACGTTAATGAGGGCAGCAGATGGAGACTGGAACATCCGGGCAATGTCACAGGCAACTAAATCAATGTAGAAGTTACATTTTGGACTGATTACAACAATAAATTACTCAGTTTTCATTGTGTTGGTGTAATGTTCTACTCAATCAATCAGTCATTTTTATCTGTCATCTTAGGTTAATCATAGATCCCTTACAAACTGACGACCTCGGAATTCAAGAATTCTTATTAACTTGAAAGGATGTTCCCTCACCTATGAGGTCAAGGGTCAATCGATAAAAGAAGCAGCGAGGTCTATAACCACAACTTCCATCCTTCCAGAATTAAAGAATATATAATTATATAAAGTCATCTTGAGGGTGTTTGTCTCAACAGAAACAGCAAAAAAAGCAGTCAGATTTTATCTATTAAAATTTAGTATATTATAAATGGAAGCATACTTCAAACTTGAGGAATAAATGATGATTTGTTAAAATATCAGCGAGGATCAACGGTGTTTGAATTTCTATCTAACTTTCACCCAATCTCTCCCATACCCAAACTCCATCCCCTCTCAACACACACCCCTGCCCCTCCCCTACGTTGTACTCCCCCATGGGCAACATTCAAACATCATAGGACAACTCACCGGTAACATCAATTCGAAAGTTCAGTAAACTGACTGGTGGTCGATAAGGAACAAGTTCCTTTCCTGTCTTCTGATTCATGATTAATGCATGGCTTATAAGGAAGTTCGATATAGCAGAACAGTATATAAATTGTTATGAAGGAAGCAAATGCCAATTGAAAGTACTCACGTGGTCAAGGTCATTCCAAGGTTGGTTGAGAAATATCAAAGAGGCAGACAATCCATGTCATCACATAACTTGTAACTGCATGTTACCAACTGGGATCAATTAGGGGCACTGGAAAATTATGGAAGATGCCCGAATATGGGTTAAAGAAAAGTGACAGTATTCTCATTTCGGAAGAAATTTTAGGAAACATTAGGGGAGCCGGTGTCGTTAGAACTGTCGCCAGGGGCTATTGGACCTGGCTCTCTGTATCTTTGGATACCCTATCGGAAAAGGAACAACCTAAGCAGAAGGGAGATGAAACAAACGTCTTCCTAACACGGAATAGGGCTTTTTGTTCTTAGGAGCCAGTATTCTTTCAGAATTCACATTTTAAAAGAGGGCGCTAGCATCAAATAATTAACTTCATTTCCTTCTTGACGGTGATCCTAACTAATGTTTATATACTCAATTATTTCATTTAATTATAGTGCTCATACTACAATGGAGGAGTTTTCGCTTATACAGCCCATGATAAAATGTTTATACTTTTTTTTTTGGAGGAGGGTAAGGTAGGATGGGGGGGGGGGGTTATAATTAAACTTCTATAGAGGAAATTTGAATCTCTTAGTTACGTTAATATTAAAACTTAAAGTCTCCCATATATATATATATATATATATATATATATATATATATATATATATATATATATATATATATATATATATATATATATATATATATATATATATATATATATATATATATATATATATATATATATATATATATATATATATATATACATATATATATGGGAGACTTAGTGAGAATTCCTTAAGTTTAAAATTAGTATTACATAAAGAAAGGGCCAAGGAGCGACGCAAGCTTGAATGAGAAAGATCTCTGCCATTGAGCAAAAGATCCATGAGAATGAGACACCGGAGTTGCGCACCTTATTAAGGCCAAAATTATGTAATGTTGCCTAATGAGTACAAGTTTAACGGAACTATTATTATATCTAGAGCAAGATGGGTGGAGGAGGGGAGAACAATACAAAGTATTTTTGAAATCTGATAAAACGTAACATAGAAAATAACTCTATCCATAACATCACCACTATAATAGTGGAGTGAGATTAACCAACAAAGATGACATTCTTGGGAAATTCGAAATTATTTCTCCACACTTTATACTTCGGATTATACATATGTAGATTAGTAACAACGATTCTTGCTCCTGTGTGGGAGAGTTGTATCTTGTGCACGCAGGTACTTAAGTCATTTAACAATGACAAGGCACCTGGCAGCGATGGCCTTCCGTTAAATTATTTATAAGAAGTTTTGGCCCTGTATTGGTGATTTGGTGGTGGACGCATTAAATTTAAGTTATCGTACATGCTTGCTGTCGAACGAGCAGGGCAGAGGGATCACGAATATCATTATTAAACTGGTTATTAAAATGATGGTCGTCCGATTACTCTTTTAAATACTGATTATATAATAGGCGCAAAGGCTGTCGCAGCTAGGCCTCAATGTGTTATCTCTAAAGTTAGTAGCCATTTTTCAATCGGTTTCTGTTTAAGGGTAGATTCCCAGGTGAAAAGGACGGTGCGCTTCGTTTTTGATTTGATAGACTTTACTGATAAGAATAAGATCCCTGGTCTCCTCTTTGTATTGAATTTTGGAAAGGCTTTCGATAGTCTCGAGCGGAGGTTAGTCACTCTACACTTTCATATTTTAAGTTTGCTGAAAGTTTTAAGAGGTAGGTTAAGGTATTTTACAGCAATTACAACGCATGTGTTTGTTATGATGGTTTTACAACTGGATTTCCCCATTCAGCGTGGAGTATGACTGGGATGTCCGCTATGTCTTCTAAGATTCTCACACTAAAAAATGATTCCTAATAAGAGTATTAATGTTATTGGCAGTGAAACCAATGTCCTCATGTACGATGATGACACAGTAGTAATAGCTTCCCCCGAATCCAGTACTCCCCGTGCTTCCGTTCCCATGCGCTGCGGGAGAATGTCCGTTAGTTGAAAAGGAGCTCACAGAGGGGGAAGCGAGGCCCGACCTTTATGAGCCACAGGACGGACGGGGAACATGTCGTAATATCGAAAACGCTCCTTCGAGCTCAGGCAGGAGAGAAGAGCACACTCCTCAGCAAATAGGGCCAACTCTCTGTTGTGAGCTACAGATAAAAAACACAAGGGCATGCTCTCGGCGAGAAGGAAACGGTGCCCCAGATTTGAGCCCCGTCTGCGGAGGGGGAATTGATGCAAATCTTGATCAAATTCGCACGCACGTACTCCTCCCGGCGAGAGGACACACTCCTCCGGAAACGTTCATAACCCAATTGTTGAGCACCTCTGAGGCGTGGAACGACGAGGAACAGAATTAGGCCCGGGTTTAGAGAGGGTGTGCTCCTCTCCCCTCTCTGAGCACGAGGGAGCGTGTCGTCCAAAACGGACACTTCTCCGCAACGCAAGACAACGGAAATACTGGATATGCCCGAATTCGTAAATGTGTGCTCCTCTCGCTGAGCTGGAAGGAACACTTTTCGATCAATACGGACGGCGACCCGCAGCATAGAAGTCCGGAAATAGGGGTGTGTCCCATTTCTGAGAGGTTTGAAATGCTCCTTCGAGCTCAGTGAGGACAGAAGAGCACACCCTTATTTTGAGCTACAGGAGCTGTTGGGAAAAGGTCGTATTGGTATAAAAGCTCGTTCGAGCTAAAAGGATTTTGGAGCAGTAGCTTCCGAATCCGGTACAACCCCATGCTTCTGTGCCCCTGCGGTTTGAGAGACTGTCCGTTAGTCGAGCGCTTCTTCGTCGTTTAGGTCGAAAACGCTCTTTTAGGCACACCCTTCAGAAACAGGGCCCACCCTTGTCCATTTATTTCAAATACGCTTCATTGAGCTCAGTGAGAGAGCGAGAGAAAGAGAGGAGAGAAGCACGTTCTTCATAAATAGGGCCTACTTTCCGTTTTTTAGCCCACGCAAGCGCAGACAAGAGGTGGTTTGGTCAAAACCGCTCCTTCGAACTCAGGGAGGTGAGAGGAACACAACCCTCAGAAAACGGCGCCCACCCCTTTTTCCGGCCTTTAGTACGATTGCAAAGGTTACTGAGCATTCGGCATCGTTAACTACAGTATGAAATGTTTCCCCCGAAACGAATGAGTTACAGTGTTTCTGTATCTTGACCTGCTGGAAAAATCTAATAATAGTTATTACCGACTTTGTGATCCGAGGTAGTCATTGGTCCCGATTGCCGGACCGGACATAGTCCAGATTGCCGGCTTTTCAATCCGCAGTGCCCCCCACAATTTTGCAAGGTCGGTAAGACAGACTCCATAGTTTTCCATTTCGAAAAAAAAATATGAAAGTTACAGCTGTGATGAAAATTGTTTGGTTTTTCGGAAAAATCATGCTGTCTGTTTGGACGTAAAATAAGATCATGTAGAGGTGATGATCCATTCCGGTTGTCGGGTAGATTTGTTCGCCCAGTTTGTTGGGACAATCGTAGATATTTTCATGTGAAAAATCTCCCACCCTCTCCCTCAACAACACACACTGTTGTCGTGACTTATCCTATTTGAAACTTAGTTTGTGGCATCTCGTTGAGAACAATCTGAAGCTGCTCGTAGTACATGGAGAATGTAACTGATAATTAAATAGCAATTATTCAGGGCAACTTATACACAAGAACTGTACTGAATGTAATAGGTCCTCAAACTTGAACGGATCCCATCATTTAAGAAGGTACTTTTTGAGTAATGGAAAGCTATTTCTTGTTACATACACATTCTACATAGTATTAGAATGAACAAAAGGGTTATCTGAGCTGCAAATGCATTGCCTGAATGACTTTGATGACAAAAAACCTAAAAAATACGTATTTGATAATATGTCAATCATATCAAACAGAGCTTTTGAAATATACTGTCAATTTATTACATAACTAGCCCACTAGTATTCATCGGACAAGAACTAAAGAAAATATACCACACAAGGTTGTTCTTTCACTTGTGGGAAGCAATGTAGCTAAATATTAATCGGACAAGTTTAAATGTCATTTTACACGCTATATTTGGCATGGAACAGATCATTAAAACCAACACATTCATAGTATATATAAAAGCAACCATGTGTAACAGTTGCAGGCATACTAGTTTGGATAATTATCGTCTTCGGAGTGCGCTAGTCGTCAGACTCACCACAAGTAAAGCAGGATGTTGCTGCTGATCAACTAAATATTGCATCTGTAAGTAAGGCAGAAACATTATATCTTCCATCACTGAACCAAAATAAGAACCAGGACTGCAGAGAGTTCATGCTGATGCTAGTGCTATTTAATCAGAAATCCAACAAACAATTATCCCATCACTAATACATATCTCTGAAAATATACAAGTTGACATTGGTTTGATATACATGAACTGATGCAGCCCTCAGGTAACATTTGTACATTATTAATGTTAAGTCACAATGATTAGAACGATTTCACGTCAGAAACATAGTTAAGATTTGTCACCAAAAATGTTATATATGCAAAGCAGTACCAAATCTCTTAAGGATATTATACATGGGACTACCTAGACTCAAACCCTCATGATCACATTAAATAGCGATGAAGATTATGCTCAACATGGAAATTACATTGCTGACTGTTTAGTCAAGTTACACACTGCTAGTCCTAAAATGCTGGTGGGATACTAGTTAATAAACAATGCTCCATCACCATAACCATGTGAAGACCTCACCAATCAACATGCTATCAAAAGATCCTGCAATGACCCTCTAATTAATCAACCAGAACATTTGAAATAGACATTCTAGGTAGCGATTCACACAAATGAGTGATTCACGCAAAGAATAACTCCAAGACCGCAAAAAATTGATTTTTTTTTTAACAGGCCTTCACATTTCACAGTCGATGAATAAAAAAGGTAACCTTATCCAGCAGCAACTTACATCAATAAGAATCTTTACAATACATGTACATATGATATAAAAATATGAGCAACAACATACTCCCCATAGGAGTACATTCATTAGCAGAAGCACAGTGCAACCTTTGCAATAAGAATGCACAAATTAATAACTGTTCTTAAAGAACCAGGGGAGACATATGCTCCAATTTTTAATAGAAAGATAGCTTTGAGATATGCGAGGAGGGGTCACAGTCTTGACTAAGTTATGTATCAGTTATATGTATGCCATGTTTCTTTGCAATACTTGTGTTCTTCTAAACATAAAAGGAACTGATGTCTTTCAGCAATATCTGGTGACCTTCTCCTGGCCTTTGATAAGATATGGAGATGAATTCTTGCCAGATAACATTATTTTGTAATGTATATCAACAATTACCGGGAATGGTTAAATAATAGCTGCTTCAGCACTGTTCAGCCTCATTCAAATCTTATTACAATTCAAAGCTCAAAGTATTAGTGTTCTAGATCAGAACTGAACTAATGTCCTTAGTAGCAAGTCAGTGTTTCCCCAAGATTGACCCTGGAAGCCAACCTTCTGCAGCTGGATTATCTGCTGAGGCAGTCTTAAAAACCAAAAACATATTGCGCTGGTTGGATGCCTGTATGTGAACAGTGTCTCCTTTACTGACAGAGATTTCATCTTCCTTGACGGCCAAATAGTCTTCTTGGACAATGGCTGAATATGAAGACTCAACCTAGCAAAAACAAGAATAAAAAACAACATTTTAGTCATAGCAGGAGAAACTTTAAAACATGTTACTACCATACACTCACATATTTCATATTTTAAAATGAAGGTCTTTCACATATTCAAGGGTTGAGAACTGTTCTCAAAAGATCATTGTTTCCAATTATTTTCTCAGCTTTGCTGTGATAATGGAAAATGCTCTCATGTATCCAACCCTTACCAAGAAGTTTATACATTTTAGAAAGCTCACATACACCATCAGATATGAACCTCTTGGAAACTCTCATATCATCAGCACTATATAGCTAACATCAAAAACAAGTTTATTTCACAATACACAATACACAACTACATTATGCTTCCACCCTCAATTTTCATTCTCTTTCTTCACATTTATGTTTGAATACAGCAAAGGTGTCAAGTGGATACAAATAACTCAATGGCCCTGCAAAATAGTTCAAAAAGGCTCTTAAACTCTTATGTAATGGCATGAAAGAGACACATCCTCACAGCATTTTGCATGACAAAGACTTTTTTGCTTTGCTTGTATTTTGTTATACATATGAATATGGAACAATGTCAACAATTCAGAAGAGAATGTTTGTTTTTATCTTCATAATATTGAACTACCTTCTTCACAGAGATCATAACATTTCTACAAAACGTTTGATGAAATTCTGAATACAGAGAACCTGGACAAGTAAAGCAAACATTCCAAATGTAGCAGGTTTCAAAGAAGAAACCAACAAGATAATAATAGGAAAGAGAAGCTTTTAAAGATCATTTACTGATATGACCATCTTATGTGATTCACTTCATAGATGAATCAAGTAATAACTAGCCAAATATAGGTTTTGTTAATTCAATCATATCTTGAATTCTGCACAAGATCTCAAGATGAAGTTTTTTACTAACATTGTGGAAAAATCTTCTTTTCCATGTAAGTGTTACATTGTCTGACACCAGAATATCCTTTGCATTACATTTCAGCAGAGGCATGCAAAGTTTAACTAGTTGATTTAAACTTTGTTCATTAAACTGACTGTTGCAATACATTATATTCAACTTTGAGATATTGAGTAGAGTATGTCACTCAATGGTGACAGCAGCTAACAGCAGCTAATAATGATTGTCTGACAGTTCTCCATTGTGCATGTAGAGCTGCCTAAGGTTTCCATCACTCCAAAAACCAAACAATTTGAGGAATTAAAGCTATTGTTTCCTGAATAAACTTAAGTGACCATCTGAATTTTGGTGATAATAGCTCCTTTTCTCAGAAAGAACCATTGGATTGGTTCAGAGGAAAGGTAAACAACAGTTACAACTTGTTACAAACAATACAGACACACAGACATCTCTAGTTGACATGAATAATGGTAATGGAAGCTTTGCAACCGAAAACATGACAAAAGGGAAAGGTGTAGTATGAGGAGAAACATGATGATCAGTCTTGTAGCAAATGTAATGAATGAATCACCATCAATGTAAGACATGGCCATTGTCTACCGGTAGGTAGGGTAGTGTGGGTGAACAGGATGTAGGTCTAATGAATATGATTATTCCTGATGTTACTATGTTACTGCTATATGCTTCACAAGGTCTTTTGAATACCTAGAATAATACTTGCATCACTTGAAAAACAACTTCATTTAGTATGTGTAAGAATATTGAACAAATGTGATCAACGAAATAAAGTTTGGTATTACAACTGTACAACGCAAGGATTAATACTTGACTGCAATTGGATCATTCAGTAAGATAGTTTTACTGCACAGCAACTACTCCATGTATACTTATGAAATATTTCTTGATGAGTACCACAATAAAGGCAACATCAATGCCACACTGGTATTTACAGACAAATATGTAGAAGGCTTGAATTGACTATCATTGATACAAGGGTTATGTTTTCATTATTTGAAGAGAATAACTGTTAAACTGAAATATGATGCTTACATGAGTGAGTGAATGAATGAGTGTGAAGTAGTCTTATGAAGAAATTAAATGTGCAAGAGAATACCCATGTGGTAGATTTAAACTTAACAATCATAGCTATTGATTTAATTAAGGCATGGGTGATAGGCAACTAACTGAGGTAGGACTGACACATTCTATTTCATACACCCTAAAACACATGCTTTACGATAATAAACATATAATATGAATTGGAAATATACTACCTTGGACTGTTTAGGTCATACTTTGTTATGAGATCTAAGGCTATTTGTTTAATATGAGGGAAGTGTATTGTATTTTTTCCCTGTAAATTGAGGATACACATGTGAAATTTCTGAGATGAGCTTGTCCTGATCTTTGCTTAGTTCAAACATGAAATGTTGTAATTGTGCTAGATGTTTGCTCACTGAACCAAATATAACACAACACAAGAGAATTGAGTGAAATCACATGCAATATTTCATGGACACTAACAAACAACACATCAGAAGTTTGCACAAGATCACAGAAAATGCAAATGTCCAATGATTAGCAAATAAACTTCAGAAATGCAGCTCATAAGTAGGTAAATCAGGGACACACAGAACAGCATTGTTCTGAAAACCAAAGCAACAGCCAAAAAATACACAAAATATCCTGATGCATGAACCTGTTGAACAAAGGGAAGGTTGGCCAACCAGCAGCAAAAGGCAGGCATGTCTTCACAGTTGGTTTGCTGTTCTCAAATGTTAGCAATGATGTGGGTATACAAGATGAGACAGTGAGGAGACACTAAAAGAAAGTGTAGATGTAAAGGAATCACACAGATAGAGTGACAGAGTGTCTTATCGGTGCAGAAGTGCAACTATCATCTCTAAGAAACAAAGCATCATTGTTCTTACTCACAAACGCCTCGTCTGGTTCTGAACTGGAGGCAGATGTCAAACTCAGCCTACACTGTTGGAGGTGAAGTAAATCCTTGGCACCGTTTTCCTTTGTTGCTCTGGTATCTGACTCTGAGCTACCAGTCTGCCTAATCACATCCACAGCAGAATCCTTTTGAATGGACCCTGTGGATGCTCTCTTGGATCGTAAGGAGACTCCACTGTCCCTTGAAGGACTACTGACTTCACACCTACCACTACTACAAACACCTAGAGAAAGGCTGCTTTTGTCTTCAGCCGGTAAACTCCCTCCATGAGCACTTTGTGTCCGCATCAAGGGGTTTTTATCAGGATTTGTTTCACCTAGATCTTTCTGACTTGATGTTGGAGATGACTTTTGACTATTTTTACTAAGACTTTCTTTTGAAGAACCTGACTCTTTGCTACCTTTATGCAAACTTTCCTTTGATCCCATAGGACTTGTATCTCTTGATTTACTTGGTCTGAATGAATGGAAAAGCCCATCCAAAAATTTACGTTTAAATGACGGTGAATTGGGAAGGTCATCTTTTTCTCCAACATTTTTGGAAGTCGTACCTTTTGCACCTCCTTTGGCCTCTTTGTCTGCAGTTTTTCCATCTGATTTACGTTTGGAGTGTGATCCTGCCTTTTCCTTGTCTTTGAGTTCTGGCAGTGATATTGCAGCAGGTGCAGTCTGGTTTTTTCTTCGGTTGTTCTTTAAGCTGCTAAACTGTACATGCTGTTTTTGAAGTGATGTAGAACCTTCATTTTGAGAGTTAGCTTTGCGTAACTTGGTGCTAGCAGCACCGGACTGAGTAGGAACAGGAGCTGGAGGTAATCCCAAGGAGTCCAATCTGTAATATCAAGTAAAACTAGAGAGTAAATACACTGAAGGTGTCTAAATGTTAATAGCCTACAAACTTATCCTTTGGAAATGTTAAACCTTACTTACCAATGTATGTGATAGTATAAAAAATGGAAGTAACAATGTCAAGAAAATGGAAATATCGAAGCATTTTCCTGGACACCACATTTTACTTTGTAGGTATCTAGTACTTAAAAGAATATTCCAGAAGTTTTTGTAATATGATAGATAGAAGTCACAACCATGTTTTCACTGTTAAATGTTGGGGTTTCAAATGTCATTTTCTTTAACCTGTAAATCAGATATGGTGAAGTGTTTATTTTGTATTTGGGGGGTTATCTATCATTAATATGAAAACCTCAGTACTATTCTTTTAATAGCATAATCATCTTAAACCTTAAAACAAGCAACAAAATCTTACCCACTGTCTAGACCCATCTGTTTGTTCTGATATGCAATTGGTGATTGCAGTGCTAGAAATGGAAAAGAAAAATGTATCACAAGGAATGAAATAGCAATTAAGTCAGATAAATCAAAGTGACTAGTTATAAATCATAGGGATAACAAAGCATTTCATAATCCTACTAACTTCTTCTCCTTATCATATATTTTATTATCCCTCCAGTCTGTGTGAAAAAGTATTAAACTTTGTATTGAAATGTTAGGATTGGTCCCAAAGTGATGCATTATTCAAAGTGTCTGTTGAAATTGAGATTATTGACTAATGGACCTGAGGGAACTACCACAAACTAGCATGCCAATTGAGCAGGTGTTATATCACAGACTTCCAAACTAGCAATCAAAAATGTACAAAAAGACCACTCAGTAATATGCGTGAGAAAAACCAATGGTGCACATGGTCAACAGTCCATGTGCTATCAACTAACACCATATATATCAACAACCCATTTAATTTTTCATAAGATATAGTTAGTAGCATAGCTAAACAGTTCAAAAGCGAGAGCCCTTCACGGTGACTTCCATCTCAACTGCTGTTGACACAAAGCCATAGATGTAATAATATGCATTTTCTCAGGTTTTTTTAAAAGTCACCCTGGAGATTAACTGTTTCTACCACTTTACCACTCAAAATTCAAGAGTGGCACACACTACAACAGAGAGCACAAACTGAACAGCGATAATGTTGTATGTGACAGAGCACTGGTCCTTATATCTTACAAATTGCACTTATTCTTCCTGAAATGTGTGACTTTTTTGTATTCAAAACCAGAACTTTGAGGAAAACCTCAACATTTTGACAATTTGTATCAGAATTTATCTGAAAACTAATACTTTATATAAAAATTTCCACTATACGCTTGAAAAAAGGACCTTGTAATGTCGGAAGATTGACTTGTATCGAAATTTGACTTGTATCAAACTTCTGACTTCGCTACCCCAATGTGTATCCAAAGTTCAACTAGTTTGTATAATATTTTCATTTGTCTTTTTACAATTTTCTTACTGCTTGTGTTGATGTTGTATTTTGATATCTGGAGATCATAATCTCATAATTTTGACTTTTCATCTGAATATATAATTTGTTAATTTTGGCTTTAATTGAAATTGTGGCTTGTACTAGAAAATTTCTACAAATTTGAAGCAATTGTAATTATTTCATCTCTTTCAACTTTTTGTCGATAGTTAGAGAACAGAAATCACAAAATCTACAGACCATGAGGTGTATGTAATAAAAATTGATAATTTTACTGCCTTTCACTCTATTTTCTAAATTAATACAATGATTCAGCAGAAAGATTGAGCACTGCCATGGAGTGCATCCCTAGTTGAACCAGTTTATAGATTAATTGTGTATTCCTTCCTGGCATTGACATATCTCTGTGCTTGAATTAATGCAGTTGATACTATTTCAGACTGGTTCATGCAGTGTGTTGTGAGCAGTTGATCTATCTGTCAACTGGAAAGAACAGCTATTAACCACACAAGACAGACTATGGCATTGGCATGTTCTCATTCATAATTTATTCATGCAAAAACATGACTTCACTAGTGGCCCAAGCTCACTGAAGAGCTATGCCTTCTGGATATAGTGTTCACAAGCTTTCTGTTAAAAATAGCATTAAGTCCCACCTACTATTTTTGCTAGTAATTATATTCAACATCAACATTTTCATAGCATGAACCCTTCCATACTTGCTAACATCACACACATGTGAAATACAACAGAAAACAAAATTGTAGTTGTTAATATATGGTAATTTTTATAGTCCTACATTATGTCCCCCCCCCCAACCCAATCATTAATATGAATGACATTGTTCTTAAACCATGGTGCGTATGAACAGCTCAATGGCTATCTGTATGCAATATATGACATGAAATTTAATGCAAACTTCCAGAGATATCTATCCTGCTAACAAGCTTTCTTTAAAAAAAAAATTAAGCCTGCCTCCCACATGCACATTCAATAATTGCAACATTTTTATAACATAAACAATTACATAGCAAACTAGGGCCATTTTAATATTGGAACATTATGCTCCGCCAACATTTTAATATGCATGAATAAAAACAATGGAGCACATATACAGCCCAATACCCCTTAAAATTAGAATTGTTGCGAGGACATGTTGATTCATTAGAAATCACAACCGAGAACCTGGAATTCTTTGTTCAAGTCCTTGGTCAGAATAAAAAAACAAACGCACGCACACATATAGTGTATACATATATATATATATATATATATATATAAATTTATATGTGTGTGTATATATATATATATATATTTCTCACAGATATATGTATTTTTGTCTAAATCAACAAGGAGTATCAACTGAATTACATTTGTCCATGTTTGTCTATAATCTACAACTTCCCTTGTCAATGGCATAATCTCAGTAAATTTGGCTCATGTTGACCTAGTCATTAACATCTTGCTCTCCCAATTGTGTAGACAGTGTAAATTGCAGACAGCAGCAAACAGCAACAAATTGTTGATCATGTTGACCATGTAAACATAACAGAAATCAAGTATAACACCGTTGATGAATTACCTCTGAGAAAGTTTTGCTGCTGCTGTAGGAGGCTTTCCAATTCGTTTACCCAACTTTCTTTTTCTTCATCACTTTCTGCCTGTAGTAGCAACTCTTCAGCACCTCGTTTTGCTATTTTAAATCTAAGAGGTTCTCCATCATCAATCAACTTCATCTCATTAACCTTGAAGAAAAACAAACAAGTATATTTCTTTATCTGATTGGTTCTTCTCTGTTAGCTGAAAAATTGTTGATCTGTGTCGTAGAAACACAAGGCCAGAGCAAATAAAATGATATACACTCACCTTCATGCTGTTCTTAAAGATGTAACCTGGATTGCTGAAACCTTTCTTTTTCTCCAGAGGTTCACTAAGAATAATGATTTGCTCAAATAGAAATATCCTTCTCTCCTTCCACTTGGGTGCAGAGATGCTCTCTGAGACAGATAGTGTTCCTTGTCTTAGTAGAGGACCTTGGGCGTTAATTTTGCCCTGAAATGATACAAAAATATCATGAAATAAATACATAGAAGAAAAAGCTGATGATTGGAATATACTGATAAATTTCACAAGTGGAGACAGTTGAAGCTACTGTGACTTCACAGTTTGTCTCTCAGAGCAAAGAGCACAAATAACCTCTTTACATGTAAAATAACAATGCTAATTACATGACACAGGCAATCAATGAGCTGCCGTCTATAAAGTGAAATTCAGTATAATGGTACCAACCACCAAATACTACTAGTTTGGTAGTTAGCCAACTGCTTTCTCTAACAAAACAAGAAACAGAAACAAATCCCATCTGGTACTTATTAATCAATGTGAAATAACCAAACCCCATTGGTCAAATAATCCAGAGGTGTAAGGAACATGGCTCTTATTGGATGCATCAGAACCTAATCCATACAAACACTTTAACTATTCCTGTAGATACAGGTTTGGAACAATGACTGCCACTTACAATACTATGCAATGACTTCCACCATCAATAGTCTTGTTTCAGCAAGGTCTTTTGTTCTCCTGACTTGTATGTATTACAAGCTATGAGTATGGGTGGTGTGGAAATTAAATGACTTTTATGTATTACAAGCTATGAGTATGAGTGGTGTGGTAATTAAATGACTTCTATGTATTACAAGCTATGAGTATGAGTGATGTGGGAATTAAACGACTTGTATGTAATACAAGTTATGAGTATGGGTGGTGTGGGAATTAAATGACTTGTATGTATTACAAGCTTTGAGTATGGGTGGTGAGGTAATTAAATGACTTCTATGTATTACAAGTTATGAGTATGGGTGGTGTGGGAATTAAATGACTTGTATGTATTACAAGTTATGAGTATGGGTGGTGTGGGAATTAAATGACTTGTATGTATTACAAGCTTTGAGTATGGGTGGTGTGGGAATTAAATGACTTCTATGTATTACAAGTTATGAGTATGGGTGGTGTGGGAATTAAATGACTTCTATGTATTACAAGCTATGAGTAAGAGTGGTGTGGGAATTAAACGACTTCTATGTATTACAAGCTTTGAGTATGGGTGGTGTGGGAATTAACTGACTTGTATGTATTACAAGCTATGAGTATGGGAATTAAAAGACTTGTATGTATTACAAGCTTTGAGTATGGGTGGTGTGGGAATTAAATGACTTCTATGTATTACAAGCTTTGAGTATTGGTGGTGTGGGGATTAAATGACTTCTATGTATTACAAGCTTTGAGTATGGGTGGTGTGGGAATTAAATGACTTGTATGTATTACAAGTTATGAGTGTGGGTGGTGTGGGAATTAAACGACTTGTATGTATAACAAGCTTTGAGTATGGGTGGTGTGGGAATTAAATGACTTCTATGTATTACAAGCTATGAGTATTGGTGGTTTGGTAATTAAATGACTTCTATGTAATACAAGCTTTGAGTATGGGTGGTGTGGGAATTAAATGACTTCTATGTATTACAAGCTATGAGTAAGAGTGGTGTGGGAATTAAACGACTTCTATGTATTACAAGCTTTGAGTATGGGTGGTGTGGGAATTAAATGACTTGTATGTATTACAAGCTATGATTATGAGTGGTGTGGGAATTACACGACTTGTATGTAATACAAGCTTTGAGTATGGGTGGTGTGGTAATTAAATGACTTCTATGTATTACAAGTTATGAGTATTGGTGGTGTGAGAATTAAATGACTTGTATGTATTACAAGCTTTGAGTATGGGTGGTGTGGGAATTAAATGACTTCTATGTATTACAAGCTTTGAGTATGGGTGGTGTGGGAATTAAATGACTTGTATGTATTACAAGTTATGAGTATGGGTGGTGTGGGAATTAAATGACTTGTATGTATTACAAGTTATGAGTATGGGTGGTGTGGGAATTAAATGACTTGTATGTATTACAAGCTTTGAGTATGGGTGGTGTGGGAATTAAATGACTTGTATGTATTACAAGTTATGAGTATGGGTGGTGTAAGAATGAAATGACTTGTATGTATTACAAGCTTTGAGTATGGGTGGTGTGGGAATTAAATGACTTGTATGTATTACAAGTTATGAGTATGGGTGGTGTGGGAATTAAATGACTTGTATGTATTACAAGTTATGAGTATGGGTGGTGTGGGAATTAAATGACTTGTATGTATTACAAGCTTTGAGTATGGGTGGTGTGGGAATTAAATGACTTGTATGTATTACAAGTTATGAGTATGGGTGGTGTAGGAATTAAACGACTTGTATGTAATACAAGCTTTGAGTATGGGTGGTGTGGGAATTAAATGACTTCTATGTATTACAAGCTATGAGTAAGAGTGGTGTGGGAATTAAACGACTTCTATGTATTACAAGCTTTGAGTATGGGTGGTGTGGGAATTAACTGACTTGTATGTATTACAAGCTATGAGTATGGGAATTAAAAGACTTGTATGTATTACAAGCTTTGAGTATGGGTGGTGTGGGAATTAAATGACTTCTATGTATTACAAGCTTTGAGTATTGGTGGTGTGGGAATTAAATGACTTCTATGTATTACAAGCTTTGAGTATGGGTGGTGTGGGAATTAAATGACTTGTATGTATTACAAGTTATGAGTGTGGGTGGTGTGGGAATTAAACGACTTGTATGTATAACAAGCTTTGAGTATGGGTGGTGTGGGAATTAAATGACTTGTATGTATTACAAGCTTTGAGTATGTGTGGTGTGGGAATTAAATGACTTGTATGTATTACAAGCTATGAGTATTGGTGGTTTGGTAATTAAATGACTTCTATGTAATACAAGCTTTGAGTATGGGTGGTGTGGGAATTAAATGACTTCTATGTATTACAAGCTATGAGTAAGAGTGGTGTGGGAATTAAACGACTTCTATGTATTACAAGCTTTGAGTATGGGTGGTGTGGGAATTAAATGACTTGTATGTATTACAAGCTATGATTATGAGTGGTGTGGGAATTAAACGACTTGTATGTAATACAAGCTTTGAGTATGGGTGGTGTGGGAATTAAATGACTTGTATGTATTACAAGTTATGAGTATGGGTGGTGTGGGAATTAAATGACTTGTATGTATTACAAGTTATGAGTATTGGTGGTGTGGGAATTAAATGACTTCTATGTATTACAAGCTATGAGTATTGGTGGTGTGGGAATTAAATGACTTGTATGTATTACAAGCTTTGAGTATGGGTGGTGTGGGAATTAAATGACTTCTATGTATTACAAGTTATGAGTATGGGTGGTTTGGGAATTAAATGACTTGTATGTATTACAAGTTATGAGTATGGGTTGTGTGGGAATTAAATGACTTCTATGTATTACAAGCTTTGAGTAAGGGTGGTGTGGGAATTAAATGACTTGTATGTATTACAAGTTATGAGTATGGGTGGTGTGGGAATTAAATGACTTGTATGTATTACAAGCTTTGAGTATGGGTGGTGTGGGAATTAAATGACTTGTATGTATTACAAGCTTTGGGTATGGGTGGTGTGGGAATTAAATGACTTGTATGTATTACAAGCTATGAGTATGGGTGGTGTGGGAATTAAATGACTTGTATGTATTACAAGCTTTGAGTATGGGTGGTGTGGGAATTAAATGACTTCTATGTATTACAAGTTATGAGTATGGGTGGTGTGGGAATTAAATGACTTGTATGTATTACAAGCTTTGAGTATGGGTGGTGTGGGAATTAAATGACTTCTATGCATTGCAAGTTATGAGTATGGGTGGTGTGGGAATTAAATGAGTAATGTGGATTAGTCAAGCAAACTAATACCTGTAGTGATAACAGTCCCTGACAACTGTATCACATTTAAGATGACAATGAAATTGATACAGAACTCTGAAAAATGTAGTGACTTATCTAACAAAGAATGTTGAATGCGGCTTTCATATTGAGAAGAAATTCGCTGTATGAGATGGGAGAAAAATTCTATTCTATGCTTTACAGTTCAGTAAAAATGACTTTATTTGCACAAAGACAGTTAAGAGCAAAAAATGAATGTGGATACAACTCCCCAATGGAGGCAACTATAAATGAGAAGATTTGATACTGATAATACCTATCAGAATAGCCATAGAAAGAGTATAGGCAATACTTAAGCCAGTGATATCAGGATGAATTAAACCCTGAAGCCCTTAGTTGGTGACAATCACTATTTCAACCATTTATTTGCTGGTGTACCAGTCAGGAGTGCATAACATGAAGTCATGCTTGTTTTATTCAAGCAACTACATTCATGATTTGTATGTATTAAGTTGATTTGTACTGATTTGCTTGTAAATATGTAAATACAAGCCAATCAACCCAGAATATTGTCTGGGAAATACAAATGCAAACAGGGTAAGTGATTCCTTGGCAAATTTGCACTAATGCAGACCTCAGCAGTCTACTACACTGAACTTTGTGAGTTATTGTGTTTGCATTTCTGAGACTTTGGCACAGACAACAATAGAGTTATTGTTATCTTAATACCAGTATGAACTTCAGTAAGGATACACTTTGAGTTACCATGTTTAAAAGGTTTTCATACTCTGAGCTCTGATGACCTCAAATGACCGATGACTTTCAAATGATTCTTGTACTCAATAAGGTATATCTACATACCAAGTATGAAGTTCTTCCACCTCAGACCTTTTGAAAGTACAGTGTTTTACATTCAGACTGAGGACCACATTGTGTTTTCCATTGTTCAAATTTATGTACTCTAACCTTAACAATAGCAATTATAACTAGAATCCTTCTGAGGATATGGTGATTCTTTTCAAATGATGTCTGAGGACTAAGAATTGCTTTGTTCAAGTACTAAGTCAGAACACAAGACAAGTGCACACACACATAATCTATCACAAAGATTCCTTTTGCCTAGAGCAAGGACTAGAAAATAATGTAATCATACATATTTTCTAAAAACTTACAGCAGTTATAAAGGTTCTCCAAAATTGAAAATTTATATTGTTAATTGACCTTTAAGGTTCCATATCGTAGGCTTGAACAGTGTGTTTTATTGAATGTGATGAATAGAATTTCTCCATCTATATGTAAACCAGGAGATTGAATGGATATTACCATCAGATCATCTGGTTGATAGCTGTTCTAGGTGAGAAATATTTACTTCCATCCATTTTAAAATGGATTTTACTTGTGTACACAATGGGATCAGTTATCTGAAATATATTAAACATAAGGTCACAGTTATATACTTACATCCCAGCCCTGAAGTCTGCTTACAGCCATCATATCATTGGCCTGCTTAGGCACAACGCACATGATACGTACTGCTGTCTGAAATCAGAGAAATAAACACAAATACATTGATAAAACTAAGCAAACTTATTATGTGAGTCATGAATTATGTTTGCATCTTCTATTCTTCGTGTTAAGAAAATATATAGCCATCCATCGAATAAAAGCTGCCTTTAACGTGATCATTTGAAGTTTTAAGACTTTTTTCTCTATTATAGTGTAAGAAAAGACTCAAGTGTACCTGGATAGATTGCACCTCCAAGTAACAAACGACAAAGCCTACCTCAGAGTTTTTGCATTCTATGATGGTTGACCAGCCTACAGAATACGACTGATTCCTTCATGTTTGTCCTGTACGCTTTTCTAGATGGAATGATTTGAATATCTTCCCTGCATTCATGCTAACAATCATGACCTTTCCTTTTTACTCTGAATAATGATAACAATTTATTGTGTGGAACTGTAATAGCAGTAATAGCAGGTCCTGTGTAGTTCTTATCTTTTGCTTTTGAAAGGTGATGTTTTTGTTGTAAAACTTACTTTTGTAATTTCACACACAGTTTATACGAAGAAGCCCAAACCTTGTGAGACTAATGTAAAAGAAGACTTTATGGTGCCATATTTCTAAGGAGTAATGCTGTCTGAAAATATTCTTTGCACCTCCTTTCAATAGCAAAAGCTGCATACTGTTCCAGGAGCAACTTGCAGATAATAACTGGGTGAGAAAATAGTGAATCCAACAGGTCGATAGAATAGTATTAATGATGTGATAAAATCCAAGCATCAAGTCAGTTTGTGATGCCAAAATAGTCATACCTCAAGAGCTACTGAATCTAAAATAGTCATACCTCAAGAGCTACTGAATCTAAAATAGTCATACCTCAAGAGCTACTGAATCTAAACCGGCCTTCTGTGTCTGTCTAAGGAAATCCTGAAAGAAAACAAGTAAACAAACCAGCTGATTATCAAGTGAATGTTGATTAGATTGGAGGATAAGCTCTTGTTTTCACCACAACTGCTGTTTTGAAACACAAGCGATACTTTAGAAAGAGAATAATTTCATCACTTGTTGTGACTGTAAGTGGACTCAAAAACCATTTTCTAAAATATTCAGTACCACTCTTTCACACCTGATAGAAATGCAGGACTGATTATATAGAACCTCATTATTATGTTGGGTAATACACAATATATCTGTCTTCTTTTCCTGATAGGATTTTGCACATACGAATCCAATCTGAAGTGTGCAAACTACTTGCAACATACCTTCAAGAGCAGTTGATACTTCATAATACGTTGCACTGGTTTGATCAAAAGATCAGAAAGACTCAATTTGTGGTTCATCTTTACTCGCAGCTCCTTAATTTGAGAAGAAAAGAGGAAGAGATATCTCAAGTACTTAAAATGCAGAGTTTGATAAGATAGCAAATTGAATATCACTAAAAATCAAACTACAATTGAAAACAAGATTCAGCAACAAAAGAAAAATGACTTACTTCAAAGAAAGACTCAAATTCATTTACAATATACTCTGACTTGGGCTTGTTCTGGCAATAAACCACATACATATGCAAGCGACGTTCCTGAAGAAAAACAAGAAAGAAACTGACAACAATGAAACAGTACTATATCATACTATCAAAATAATGTAACACACATGTAATGCAAGTGCTGGTACATTACCAGGCTTTGAATGGCACCAACTTGTTATTAATCCAAACTCACTGATAAATAAGGAAACCAATGAGCCCTCTAATATTAAGATTCCAGATTTACAAGGCTGACAAGGACAACACAACATACCTTAGGGCTCTTGAAGGTCTAGCAATTATAGCCAACTTGAGCATGTTAAGAAATATGTATAAAGGAAACTACCTATGACATAGGGACAGACACTGGAATGATTTACCAAACTCATATTTTTTTTTTAGAAAATTAATTTAACAAACTAACGTTTAGTAATGACATCTAGCAATATCATAATATTTAAAATAATACCATTTACACACTGTATAGACAGAACCAAGTTAAATCTGTTCATTTAAAATGGATGTTTATTATTACATTACACTTGAATTTCTTAAATGATCACTTCTCTAACACTATAACAGCCAATGAGACACTTACATATCTTTTGAAGAGCGGAGCCAATCTCTCTGGATCCTCAGCACACTTGTTTAGTTCCATTTCAAATGTACTGTGAAGGAAATTTAATAACATGAATTGGTTGAAATTCAATTTACCATATTACCTATTAAAGGTAGTAGTAAACACATCACTAACATACTGTGTAAAAATTTTTGATAATTACTAGCTATTAAAAGCTTGATTGACCAAAGATGACAGACTTACTCTCTATGAAATTCATAAATGCGTGCAATATTTCCAAAGACCATCTTCACTTTACCGTCTTCAAAGTCTGGCGGACGACTTTCGGCATCTTTCATTCTTTCCATATAGCCCTGGAAAGACAAAAATAAAAAAGTGACATATTTGCATAAATTAGTACTAAGAGTTAATCAGCTCAGTGTCTTGTTGATTGTCTCCAATTGAGACTTTTGTGAGTTTCCATTATAAACTGTTTGTTTGTGTTCATCTATTCTTCTTACTTTGCTTTTCTTATTTTGTTTTGAAAATTATACGTTACGTAATTCTTTTATGTAATGCATGGCCTACGTTTACAATCTTTGTAGAGCCTTCTGTGGGTTCCTCAAAAACTTTTTCACTTTGTTATTCGGTATTTGATTACAATTTTGTTACAACAAAATGAGTTTCAATAAATGTTATTAAATGAAAATCAAAACTGATATACTTTTGAATCCATTCAGCATGTACTATTATAAATAGAGGTAGAATTACAATGAATTAGCAATGTGTACATGGCTATCACATTGATGGAAAATATTACATAGCTGCAAATAGACCTAGCAATGTGAACATGGCTATCACATTGATGGAAAATATTACATAGCTGCAAATAGAACCTAGCAATGTAAACATGGCTATCACATTGATGGAAAATATAACATAGCTGCAAATAGACCTAGCAATGTGTACATGGCTATCACATTGATGGAAAATATTACATAGCTGCAAATAGACCTAGCAATGTGAACATGGCTATCACATTGATGGAAAATATTACATAGCTGCAAATAGACCTAGCAATGTGAACATGGCTATCACATTGATGGAAAATATTACATAGCTGCAAATAGACCTAGCAATGTAAACATGGCTATCACATTGATGGAAAATATTACATAGCTGCAAATAGACCTAGCAATGTGTACATGGCTATCACATTGATGGAAAATATTACATAGCTGCAAATAGACCTAGCAATGTGAACATGGCTATCACATTGATGGAAAATATTACATAGCTGCAAATAGACCTAGCAATGTAAACATGGCTATCACATTGATGGAAAATATTACATAGCTGCAAATAGACCTAGCAATGAGTACATGGCTATCACATTGATGGAAAATATTACATAGCTGCAAATAGACCTAGCAATGAGTACATGGCTATCACATTGATGGAAAATATTACATAGCTGCAAATAGACCTAGCAATGTGTACATGGCTATCACATTGATGGAAAATATTACATAGCTGCAAATAGACCTAGCAATGTGTACATGGCTATCACATTGATGGAAAATATTACATAGCTGCAAATAGACCTAGCAATGTGCACATGGCTATCACATTGATGGAAAATATTACATAGCTGCAAATAGACCTAGCAATGTGTACATGGCTATCACATTGATGGAAAATATTACATAGCTGCAAATAGACCTAGCAATGTGTACATGGCTATCACATTGATGGAAAATATTACATAGCTGCAAATAGACCTAGCAATGTGTACATGGCTATCACATTGATGGAAAATATTACATAGCTGCAAATAGACCTAGCAATGTAAACATGGCTATAACATTGATGGAAAATATTACATAGCTGCAAATAGACCTAGCAATGTGTACATGGCAAACACATTGATGGAAAATATTACATAGCTGCAAATAGACCTAGCAATGTGTACATGGCTATCACATTGATGGAAAATATTACATAGCTGCAAATAGACCTAGCAATGTGTACATGGCTATAACATTGATGGAAAATATTACATAGCTGCAAATAGACCTAGCAATGTGTACATGGCTATAACATTGATGGAAAATATTACATAGCTGCAAATAGACCTAGCAATGTGAACATGGCTATCACATTGATGGAAAATATTACATAGCTGTCAATAGACCTAGCAATGTGTACATGGCTATCACATTGATGGAAAATATTACATAGCTGCAAATAGACCTAGCAATGTGTACATGGCTATCACATTGATGGAAAATATAACATAGCTGCAAATAGACCTAGCAATGTGTACATGGCTATCACATGATGGAAAATATTACATAGCTGCAAATAGACCTAGCAATGTGTACATGGCTATCACATTGATGGAAAATATTACATAGCTGTCAATAGACCTAGCAATGTAAACATGGCTATCACATTGATGGAAAATATTACATAGCTGCAAATAGACCTAGCAAAGTGTACATGGCTATCACATTGATGGAAAATATAACATAGCTGCAAATAGACCTAGCAATGTGTACATGGCTATCACATGATGGAAAATATTACATAGCTGCAAATAGACCTAGCAATGTGTACATGGCTATCACATTGATGGAAAATATTACATAGCTGCAAATAGACCTAGCAATGTGTACATGGCTATCACATTGATGGAAAATATTACATAGCTGCAAATAGACCTAGCAATGTGAACATGGCTATCACATTGATGGAAAATATTACATAGCTGCAAATAGACCTAGCAATGTGTACATGGCTATCACATTGATGGAAAATATTACATAGCTGCAAATAGACCTAGCAATGTGTACATGGCTATCACATTGATGGAAAATATTACATAGCTGCAAATAGACCTAGCAATGTGAACATGGCTATCACATTGATGGAAAATATTACATAGCTGCAAATGATCTGCAAATGAATGCTACTTGCTAGCATTTACTTGGATCAGCATATATACATCTACTGTATGTATATACGTGGTTATTCTGGACTAAGTGTTATTACCATTTTGAAAGTTAACATGTCTTATCCAGTGTTACAGTAGCCGCTGTAACATTAATGCAACAAACAACTAATAGCCACTCTTCATTGGTTTTTAAGGTGACAGAAGTTATTATAGGAAAACGAACAACTGCCTGAAAGAATAACATAGTCACAAGTTGTAAGTTGTCTCTTATAAGCCTACCTAATAGTTAAAAAGAAATGTGGTTCCCACAATATTCACCCCAAATCAGTTTAATGCAATGCCACTTTAATATAAATAGGATAATGACATTGAAATTGTCAGAATTAATACATTAGGTGATTTTAAAGTACACAAATGTAATTCCATTGTTGCAAAATTACACAAAATATTTGTTCTTTGGTTTTTTTGTTACTCTGTTTGATGCTGAAGTGTGAAGTTAATAATATACCAATGAATGTTGTCAACTCATTTTGTGAGGAATCCCAACTTGACATTTCAAATTGGAGTCAACTCGTAAATAGAAAACATGAACACCTTTGTCAGTGTGCACTATGATATCTAACCTATGACTTTTTGTTTCATATTGAAGCAAAATGTAACAGCTTCAAATTGCGCTGTCTTGAAAACGACATGGAGAAGTTGAATGTAATATCCATAAGGATATTGAAAAATATCTTTCTCTTTCATCAGATGCAATAACAAATCCTATTTCTGCATCATATAAAGAATGGACAATTGATGACAAAACAACTGGACTTTCTCAAACTTGTAAAGCTAAATGGGAACATCACTGAGACCAAAAAGACTTGTTTTCCAACTGATTTCTTATTTCTACTTGTATAAATGTCCTAAAAAAGTTTAACCATCATTTGATGAACTCCTAAAGTTGAAGGGTACCTTAATATCTCAGGACCAGGTGTAGCTGCAAGAACTATTTCCCCTAACATCCTCACTAGGTTTGCACTCTAGGGCATTGCTGGATCATTCCAGCGACCAATCACAACCATCACCTTTTACTTTCAGATACATATAACCATTGAAGTATCGTGGAGAATAACAATGAACCTAAATGGACAATACACATGATGTAACTTAACTAATAAGAAAGTTACAATCCTGCCAAAACTGTCTGCATAAAAGGCACCTAGAAATGTATGATATATGTTCTACAAAAGGGCCAAACCCACCTGAAGTTTTGTCCCAATCCCTCACCCCTTTGTTTTGGGAAACTACCTACCACACTGGTCTTATTTGAAATTGACATGTTAACACTGGACCAACCTCCCTGTTAATTTTCAGAAATTTGGAACTGAGAGTGTTCCAAGTGACCAACTTCTGGTTATCTTTCATAATTCTTTGCATAATAATTGTTCATATACGGAAAGGTAAACCAGATTGGTTTACTTTACACACTGTGTCTTACTTCAACTACTTTGCCAAGGTCAAGAACATAGTCCTTCTCAGTTTCCACTGTCTCCATTAATATGTACCTGGAAGCAAAGAGAAAAAGAAACACAAACTTAGGAAGTCAGCAAGTTCTACAAAAATCAGGAACAAATTTGTTTGCAATAGAAGCATGACAAAACATGAAGTTGTCTTGAAAGCTTCTAGTTTAAGGAATGCACACTGGTGCAACATACAATGCTTTTAAACATCAAGTTGTCTTGAAAGCCTTCTAGTTTAAGGAATGCACACTGGTGTAACATACAACGCTTTTAAACATCTAGTTGTCTTGAAAGCCTTCTAGTTTAAGGAATGCACACTGGTGTAACATACAATGCTTTTAAACATCAAGTTGTCTTGAAAGCCTTCTAGTTTAAGGAATGCACACTGGTGTAACATACAACACTTTTAAACATCTAGTTGTCTTGAAAGCCTTCTAGTTTAAGGAATGCACACTGGTGTTACATACAACACTTTTAAACATCAAGTTGTCTTGAAAGCCTTGTAGTTTAAGGAATGCACAATGGTGTAACATACAACGCTTTTTGAACCTGTTCTCTGGCAAGGTGAGTCCTCCTTCTTTGATTTGCTATATTTATCCTCAGCATAGACGAACGGTCTTACTTAAGATAAACCTTGAAACAAGCAAGACACTGGGCCTTGTTCAAAATACTTAAAAGTCCTTTAAATAACAGAGACCTGCAGGAACCATGCAACCTACATAGTTTAACAAAACTATTACAGTTGTAATTCCATATCTTACAAAGATTATAGCTTGAAGCCTTACGTTCTTTTATCTAGAGCAGCCTTTATCTTGGCTTCAGCGGCATCTAATGCAGGTTCCTCTTGTTTTACTTCTTCCACCTTTTCCTCTTCTTTTGGTGGTTCCTCTGTCTGTTTTACTTCTTCTGAGTTTATTGCATCATCCTAAAGAAACATCAGGCAATAGAAACAATCAATTGTACTGGTAGATGAAACAAACAGGTAAATGAAACGTTCAGTTATGTACATTACACTTGAAAGTCCCCCAAGATGCCCCTAGATAAGCATGAATGCCCCCAAATAGGCCAATAATTTGTACCTGGTATGACTTTAGACAAAAAAATAGTAACTTTTGTAAACAATTGCATGTACCCAGTGACCAGAATTTCAAAAGAATTGCATTATAATAGCTCAATATATAGTATTCATTTTGAGATAAAACAGCATTTGGCCATAATGTCTCTCCACATCGCAAAATGCCCAAAAGTCAACAAACCCATTTGAGAAACCAGACTCGGATAGTTTACACTGCATTAATTAAGGGTCAAACCTGGGCAAATTTTTGTGCCAACCAAAACTGACAAGAGTCAATTGCACATTTTTCTTAGATGTTAAAGGGATAATCCTGTAGCTGTACAAAAAAAAACAAGAACAAAAAACAGAACCTGCCCACTAAGTCTGATACAAAGCACTATTTATCAGAGTTATACAGGAACTTTTAATGAAATGTATATTGCTAGTTTACCTCTGACTTGTTCTTTTCCCCTGCAGTAGTTGCTTCTTCCTTTGTATTTTCATTCTTACTCTCTGTGCTTTCTGGTACCATCACCTGCAAACAAATGAAAGAGTAACAAAGCACTCACATTTGGGAACAGTTATGTTCTTCTTTTCTAATGATCACACCATGGAATGTAGAGAAATCAAACTTAACAGTAAAATACAACTCTGGCTTAAGTCAAATCAGCAGAGTACAAGATTCCCAACATCAAATAACTGTGCAGGTTTAACCAAAAGATATGACTGGTTACCTAGATGGTAATTAGAATAAGAAAGAAAAAATTGCTGAAGTCTGGAAAACAAAACTATCGTTGGTGCTTCCCATTGCACTGAGGCAGAAATGTTTAAGATGGGAAATTAAAATACGACCTCAGATGGTTACTTGCCTTTAAATACATTATATATGCAGCACAAGAGTAGTTTGCAAGCTAACTCTAGCTGAAGTTCATACTGCATGTGCCTAAGCCGACCTTTGACCTTCACCTAAGATAGCAAGGATGTTAAACTACATATGGTAAAGTCAAATCAGCATAAGTTTCACATCTTCATTGAGACCTGACCTTTAGAAATTTCATAATTTCAAAAATGTCAAACTTAAAAACAATAAGGTCTTTGTACTCAATATAGGGAAGCCATGTTCAAAATATGAGAGCCAATACACTCTTCTACCTGGAGATATCATGTTTACGAGTTTTGACTCCTGGTGACCTTAAATGAACTCTAGCCTACAACAAATTGTGTAAAAACCTTAAGGCCACTTTACCGTGTAAATATACAGACATTCAAATTCTGGAGATAAAGCATTTTTGAGATTTGTGCATTTGCCCTCTGCTGATCCCAAATGACCTTTGGCCTCCACCCAAACTAATAGGGTTCTTGTACTAATTATGGGGAAGCCATATGCACAATATGGGAACTGCAGGTTTCCTATCTGGAGATATAGTGGTTTACAATTTTTAACCCTTGGTGACCTTAAATGAACTCTCACCTACACCAAATTTCAAAAACTTTACTCTACATAATGCTACCCTACCATGTGTATATATGGGCTCCTTTGCTGTCAAGTTCTGGAAATACAGCATTTTAAGATTTGCATATTTGTTTTGGCCTCTGGTGATCCCAAATGACTAACTTCCACCCAAAATAATAGGGTTCTTTTTATTAATGATGGGGAAGCCACATATGAGAATTGCAGAGGTTACCTATGGAAATATCTTGTTTACAAGCTAGGGTGTCAGATACACACACAAACCAGACTGCATAGGTTACTTGCCTGCCTATGACAAGTAACCAACTAGAGCACACATGGTGCTAAACTCACAGTAAGCTAATAGTCAGTTTTGTATAAGTATATACAGGGCTGGATATGTTTAGATGCAAGCACTACAACCTTCACATACTACAACTCATAGGCAGGAAGATGACCAGAATACCCATATCTGTACAGGTCACTTTTCAGATTGTTCTTTAAATCCCTGAATGATAACCCGCAACATCGAGGTTCCTACAATACAGGGAAGTCAACTACAACCTTGTTCTGTAGGTCACCACTGCATCATAAATGACAAGCATTCATTGATTTTGTGTTGTCCTTTGACATTGATGTATAATATTGCAGACTAGAATACTCATCATATTGTAGAGCTAGAGATTAATATCTGTTTCATTTATTTATAAATCATATATGAAAATGGTACCTGATGGAAGTAGTCCTATGATATATCATTAACCGTCAGTGTCTACTGACCAGTTTTACCAAAGTAACAATGGGCAAATCTGCTTTAAATACTATATTCAGCCAAATAATATGTAATGTTCACTACAGTGCACACTTAAAACTGCTGACTTGTCAAGTAGATTTGATTCCATAATGCTTTTGTAACTAGAGCAGCAATGATGCACTTCCTCAACCTACAGACTATAGGAATTGTCCAGTCTTTGATTCCTTCTGGGTGAACTTGTGACATATAGACAAAAACAAGAGCCCAAATGGTCACTTTGGTTCCTTTGCTTAAAGGAAAACAAATGTGTTGTATATGTCATCACCCAATATTATCATCATACCAACTTCAGTTGAAACAATATGACACTGTCTCTAATGAATATGCATAGTATCAACTTCACACATGGTCAGGTGCCATACCAGTCATTCCAATAGTAACCTAACTGCTAACACAAGAGCCCAACGACACTATCCAGAATGGGGTCCAGAAAAACATTGGCACAAAAAGATTGGGACCAAAAAAGTCCAAACAAAACTTCGGTTCCCAAAATAGGTCCCACAAAATTTTGGGCCTGGGCCTAACATCTTTAGGCCCACATGCACCAGTTATTAATCAACTATATTTCAAGTTTGGATACAATGCAATTTGAGGGTGTGGAGTCATTGCAATTTTTCAATTTTGGCCCCTCCCCAAAATATTGGGCCCAATAAATTTTGAGCCTAAAAGTTCCCAAATATATTGGGTCCACAAATTTAGGTGCCACAAATTTGGCCCAAAGAATGTGTTCCAAAATGCATTTGAGGTTAAAATTTAAATTTGGGCCCACATAGCCTAAAAGCAGGCCTGGAGTTTTTGGGGTATCAGATGGCCTACATGTACCAGCTATTAACCAACAACTGTATACTAAGTTTGGCTACAATCCAACTAAGGTTACAGAGTTATTGCAATGTAAAGAAAATATGGGCAAGAATGGCTCCAACCATAGTGGGCACCACATATTCAGGCCCAAAGGATGTGTCCCAAAATGCATTTGAGGTTGAAACAAAATTTGGGCCCACCCAACCCCATTACCTCATTAATATTCATACGGTCAGTGCAAAAATGGATAGGGCACACCTTCTCATTATAATACATGTACATAGCAAGTATAGAAATATCCATCACTTTGTTGAGTTATCAGACCAAGCAAGTGTCACAAGCACACACACATACACCAACCTGACTGCATAGGTTCCTTTGCTTCCAGCAAAGAACCATAAATGACAGTTGTTAGGAATGTAATGTGGCTACTGTTGTAATGTAATGTAAATAAAATCTTATATAGCGCACTAGGCGCGATGCATCTGTGCACTTTACAAACAATTTGTTGGCTATCTTCTGTGACTATCTTCTATAGACAACTAACCATTTTAACTTTGAAAGAGAAAGTTGCATTCATGTAGCATCATATACACAATGCACTAAATTGCACATAAAATAATAACTTCCCAAGGAAAGCTATGAAGCTGAAAGGAGTCAACAGGTTTTTGGTTCAGACTTGCTACATTACCAGACAATAAGTAGCATACCTTGTCTTCTAACGTAGTAGATGCCATTTGTTCTGTTAACATTGGCTGTAGTTCCATTGGTGGAGGCAATGGTACAGTCTCCAGGTCACCTTCAGGTTCCTCTTCAATTGGTTGCTGTTTGCTGCTATCAGGAATGCTTGATGTTGATTCAGGCGTCTGGGAAGGTTTACAACTATCCTGAGAACAGTAAGAAAAACCTCTCTGTATAAATACCTTACAAAATACCAGATAAATATCATCAACACATTAGAGAACATGAATAATAATAGAAAGTTAGGCAATTGTAATCTGGTAGGGTTAGGTCTTAGGTTAAATAAACAAGGCAATTGAATAGTTTGCCAAGAAAGCAAACTGATGTCTATGACATAATACTGTGAATCTATGTGTGTAGTAATTGTGGTCTTGTAACGTGGAACAGGAAAGGTTGTCTTGTTCAGGTTGCAACTCCACCACATGGTTTACAAAGTATGCAGAGTGACAATTGATACCAATTGTCGCCGGAATTGGAATGAATAAACTAAAATGATAGTAGCTCATCTTGCATTTTGTGGACAAACTATGTCATAAAATGGGTTATACTCATAAATTTGGCATTCTGCAACACTCAACTCTGTTCTAGGGTAAGGTTCAGAGAAAGACTATATGCTGATAAGAGCTCATCAATTCTTTTCTAGATACATTCAGCTAGGAACAACTTTGACTTGCTTTTCCATTGCATCATACAACTAATGAAACAGTTTTGCTAACATGAGTAAAAGATGATTTCAAGCAACATAGCAAAAAGAATAATCTAAAAAAATCGAATAATTAGTGTAAAAATTGTTGGGTAACAAAATGCCGAAACTAGAATAAAAGAAGGATTCTATTAGTTAATTTGAAAATGCCAGTTCAAATGTGTACTTAAAAGGCATAGCTGGTGGTTTTTCGACATCCTCTAAGCCATTCAACTTTATGTTACATTGAATTTTTACATGTGTACCTTTACATTGATGTATGGCACATTGTATTATTTTCTTTTGATCAAACCTAGCACTTTTGGACAAGGAATTTGCTCTTTTGGCAAAAGTTCCTAAGCCCTCACGTGACTGCAGGTCCGGTTGAGGAAATATTTCGATCAAGCTATTCACTTCAGCACTAACACTATGCTGATACAACAACACTGTCATACTGTTATAATCAAAATGCCCAACGAATTGTGTAGTAGGAGGTTGCAAAAACACTTCTGAAAACCAAAATTTAAGTTTCTTTTAGTGTCCCAGTCATCAAACCGACATATACATTGCAAGCTTTGGATTAATTTTGTAAGTAGCACCAGCAAATAGTTTCTCGCTCCCGTGTTTCCCACCGTCTGCAGGCGAATATATGTTCAGCACACTTCAACACAAACACGTATTATAGGCAGTATTGTCTACGCAGAGGCCCTCTAAAGGTATTGTCTCCCTAATTTTGATATTTGCCTAAACTCATTAGCCACAATTGCCCCGTTATTCTAATGTGCATACTCAATTGTTTATCTTCAGCCATGATTTACCCCATAGGTGCAGGAAAAAAGATGATATTACAAAAGTGTACACTATGTGACTTAGTTCTCTTTAGCAGAACCAATGACACGACAATATGCACAGGGCTATTACTTAGTGATGCACACTAACACATACAGACGATATGTATTGTAAGCATGTATATACTGTACTGAGACGGTAAAAGTTTTTGCATTTTTTAATTTTTGAAACTCATATATGGAATCTGGAATCTATTAGGCGAATTTTTTTACTGTGTGTTCACTTCGCTTGTGTATCTTCTTTTTTGTGGAGTTGTGACATTCTGAAAGCCATACACTGTAACAGCGTGACTGAGACATACCCAAAGCTTTATATTTTGTGGATTTGACTAATAATCCACCACTAACTGGAAGCTAACTGCAAACTGATTAATTGCAACAACAAATGAAGAAATACCCGAGATGTTGACATATTTCACAAGGTGGAAATTTCAATTGCGGCAATCCCTCGATACCATACGGCACAGTATGTTTACTGGCCTTTAATAGCAGCGAATCTTACGAAATATGACCAGTCGTTCAGAGAGTTTTTTTTAACCATAGATTACTTTCAATTGAAGAATTGCTACCCAAAATGAGTTAACAAATGTATGAACAATTCTAACAACCTTTTCTTTCTCTTGTTCTCATGTTTATTGGGAGAGTGAAGTTAATAAATAGTTCATGTTAATGAGCTTTTATGCTTCACGTTTCTGGTCATTGAGAATCTGAGACATAAAATTTCTCTTAATTTACTGTCTCTTTCAACTAAACAGGAACCACAGTATGAATTGTGTACTAAAATACTTAAGTATGAGCCAAAGAAAAGGATTTATTTTGGCCTCCAAGCTATGCATTTAAATCAGTCATATGTCCGGTTCTACATAGATCAGATTAATTGTTAAGTTGTGCTTGTCCTGCTGTACATAAATCAGGTTGAGTGTTAAGTTATACGTGTCCTGTTGTACATATATCAGGTTAAGTGTTAAGTTGTACATGTCCTGCTGTACATAGATCAGCTTAAGTGTTAAGTTGTACATGTCCTTCTGTCCATATATCAGGTTATTTCTTAAGTTGTACATGTCCTGCTGTCCATAGATCAGGTTAAGTGTTAAGTTGTGTATGTCCTGTTTAACATAGATCAGGTTTAGTGGTAAGTTAAACATGTCCTGCTGTATGCAGGTCAGGTTAAGTTGTACATGTCCTTCTGTCCATAGATCAGGTTAAGGTTAAGTTGTGCATGACCTTAGGTCCTTATATCAGGTTCAGGTTAAGTGTTAAGTTGTGCATGTCCTGTTGCTCATATATCAGGTTAAGTGTTAAGTTGTACATGTCCTGCTGTACATAGATCAGGTTAAGTGTTAAGTTGTACATGTCCTTCTGTGCATAGATCAGGTTAACTGTTAAGTTGTGCATGTCCTTCTGTCCATAGATCAGGTTAAGGTTAAGTTGTGCATGACCTTAGATCCTTATATCAGGTTCAGGTTAAGTGTTAAGTTGTGCATGTCCTGTAGCTCATATATCAGGTTAAGTGTTAAGTTGTACATGTCCTGCTGTACATAGATCAGGTTAAGTGTTAAGTTGTACATGCCCTCCTGTCCATAGATCAGGGTAAGTGTTAAGTTGTACATGTCCTGCTGTACATAGATCAGGTTAAGTGTTAAGTTGTGCATGACCTTAGGTATTTATATCAGGTTCAGGTTAAGTGTTAAGTTGTGCATGTCCTGTTGCTCATATATCAGGTTAAGTGTTAAGTTGTACATGTCCTGCTGCTCATATATCAGGTTAAGTGTTAAGTTGTACATGTCCTGCTGTACATAGATCAGGTTAAGTGTTAAGTTGTACATGTCCTTCTGTCCATAGATCAGGTTAACTGTTAAGTTGTGCATGTCCTTCTGTCCATAGATCAGGTTAAGGTTAAGTTGTGCATGACCTTAGATCCTTATAACAGGTTCATGTTAAGTTGTGTATGTCCTGTTGCTCATATATCAGTTTAAGTGTTAAGTTAAACATGTCCTGCTGTATGCAGGTCAGGTTAAGTTGTTCATGTCCTTCTGTCCATAGATCAGGTTAAGGTTAAGTTGTGCATGACCTTAGGTCCTTATATTAGGTTCAGGTTAAGTGATAAGTTGTGCATGTCCTGTTCCTCATATATCAGGTTAAGTGTTAAGTTGTACATGTCCTGCTGTACATACATCAGGTTAACTGTTAAGTTGTAAATGTCCTTCTGTCCATATATCAGGTTAAGTGTTAAGTTGTGCATGACCTTAGGTCCTTATATCAGGTTCAGGTTTAGTGTTAAGTTGTATATGTCCTGTTGCTCATATATCAGGTTAAGTGTTAAGTTAAACATGTCCTACTGTATGCAGGTCAGGTTAAGTTGTACATGTCCTTCTGTCCATAGATCAGGTTAAGTGTTAAGTTGTACATGTCCTTCTGTCCATATATCAGGTTATTTCTTAAGTTGTACATGTCCTGCTGTACATAGATCAGGGTAAGTGTTAAGTTGTGTATGTCCTGTTTTACATAGATCAGGTTTAGTGGTAAGTTAAACATGTCCTGCTGTATGCAGGTCAGGTTAAGTTGCACATGTCCTTCTGTCCATAGATCAGGTTAAGGTTAAGTTGTGCATGACCTTAGGTCCTTATATCAGGTTCAGGTTAAGTGTTAAGTTGTGCATATCCTGTTGCTCATATATCAGGTTAAGTGTTAAGTTGTACATGTCCTGCTGTACATAGATCAGGTTAAGTGTTAAGTTGCACATGCCCTTCTGTCCATAGATCAGGGTAAGTGTTAAGTTGTGCATGACCTTAGGTATTTATATCAGGTTCAGGTTAAGTGTTAAGTTGTGCATGTCCTGTTGCTCATATACCAGGTTAAGTGTTAAGTTGTACATGTCCTGCTGCTCATATATCAGGTTAAGTGTTAAGTTGTACATGCCCTTCTGTCCATAGATCAGGGTAAGTGTTAAGTTGTACATGTCCTGCTGTACATAGATCAGGTTAAGTGTTAAGTTGTGCATGACCTTAGGTATTTATATCAGGTTCATGTTAAGTGTTAAGTTGTGCATGTCCTGTTGCTCATATATCAGGTTAAGTGTTAAGTTGTACATGTCCTGCTGCTCATATATCAGGTTAAGTGTTAAGTTGTACATGTCCTGCTGTACATAGATCAGGTTAAGTGTTAAGTTGTACATGTCCTTCTGTCCATATATCAGGTTATTTCTTAAGTTGTACATGTCCTGCTGTACATAGATCAGGGTAAGTGTTAAGTTGTGTATGTCCTGTTTAACATAGATCAGGTTTAGTGGTAAGTTAAACATGTCCTGCTGCATGCAGGTCAGGTTAAGTTGCACATGTCCTTCTGTCCATAGATCAGGTTAAGGTTAAGTTGTGCATGACCTTAGGTCCTTATATCAGGTTCAGGTTAAGTGTTAAGTTGTGCATATCCTGTTGCTCATATATCAGGTTAAGTGTTAAGTTGTACATGTCCTGCTGTACATAGATCAGGTTAAGTGTTAAGTTGTACATGCCCTTCTGTCCATAGATCAGGGTAAGTGTTAAGTTGTACATGTCCTGCTGTACATAGATCAGGTTAAGTGTTAAGTTGTGCATGACCTTAGGTATTTATATCAGGTTCATGTTAAGTGTTAAGTTGTGCATGTCCTGTTGCTCATATATCAGGTTAAGTGTTAAGTTGTACATGTCCTGCTGCTCATATATCAGGTTAAGTGTTAAGTTGTACATGTCCTGCTGTACATAGATCAGGTGAAGTGTTAAGTTGTACATGTCCTTCTGTCCATATATCAGGTTATTTCTTAAGTTGTACATGTCCTGCTGTACATAGATCAGGGTAAGTGTTAAGTTGTGTATGTCCTGTTTAACATAGATCAGGTTTAGTGGTAAGTTAAACATGTCCTGCTGCATGCAGGTCAGGTTAAGTTGCACATGTCCTTCTGTCCATAGATCAGGTTAAGTTTAGGTTGTGCATGACCTTAGGTCCTTATATCAGGTTCAGTTTAAGTGTTAAGTTGTGCATGTCCTGTTGCTCATATATCAGGTTAAGTGTTAAGTTGTACATGTCCTGCTGTACATAGATCAGGTTAAGTGTTAAGTTGTACATGTCCTTCTGTCCATAGATCAGGTTAAGTGTTAAGTTGTACATGTCCTTCTGTCCATAGATCAGGTTAAGGTTAAGCTGTGCATGACCTTAGTAGACCGTGGGGCAAAGCCGTTTTTCTTGCAGTTCCGTAGTCCAGTCAGAGGGGCAACTCAAAATTACTCTCAAAAATTCACAAAAATTATATTATTCGTAAATCCGCTTTGTTCCACCAAAAATTTGCGCACGTTTTTTAGTTATTCGGTAAACTTGGTACTATTTTTTGCACGAAAGCACTTGGAAACTCTCTCTTTGAATGGTAGGATTTAGTCCGTATACACCAATCGCAAAGCAGCATTACTGCCAAATGACAATCACATGACAATAAGCACACACAAATCAGCATGGCTATCACATAGTTATGTTGAAACGTCCATATTTTGCGTACGAAAACAAGTTCGTCCAAGTTTTTCAAATTTGATAGATGTACCGATATGACCTGAAAACAACATACCTATTTACCCAATGGTGAGTACTTTTCAGGTTCTTTTCATATGAAATAAAGTTGAAATCATCATTCGAAGTTCGTATTTACACAGCCGAATCACGTTTGGCAAGTATTCATAGGATGGACACTGGAACAGCTAGTTTCGCGAAAACGGTTCAATTTTCAATGTTGAGTCATTAGTGTACGACTTGCCCGTGTTTACTGACATTTTTACTCAGTATTTACCTAACTTTTTCATACTCTTGAGCTTTGTGGGTAGTAAAGTTACATTTTTATGACCCCTGGAAGTTAAAAACAATGCTTGTCTACATTATAGTCCGTCAACTAAAAGAAGATCGAAAATGACATTAGGACAAATTGAGTGATAGACTAACGTTAATCATTAACATGGTGACTATTCGCAGAGGCTGTTAGTGTACGTAGGCGTATCGTAATCTATGTGTATACTATATGTATATTTACAACTAGATAACATCAATTTGTTTATTTGTTTTGTTATTTAACTTTTGGCATGAGGGTGAAATTCGGTTAGCTTAATAAGCTAATCACACCAAGGCCCTCCCCTACATGTAATTTAAGCTAGGCCTTCTACAACTAGCATTGACTTAAACTGAATTGCACTAGGATAAAACTGATGTCTTGTTTTTACTATATCGTTCAGTAATAGTAATGACTGTGGGCTACTGTTTAAGCAGTCTCGTTTTCCAATTGTGTACACTGTTGGAATAAATATAGACTGATTTGTGACAACATTTCTAAGGAGGTATGACAATGCTTTACATTTAAGGACTATTGAAAAGTAGACAGCTTTTATGGTTTGACAATTGAGATGCAATAACCTGGTCGCATATAAGACATAGTTTGGATTGGAAACTATCAAGGTCACACTACCTCTATCGAGAAGCTTTGTCAATAATCAACCCATTGTATTCAGTAAAACGTGTTTTCATTTTCAGGGTATATAAAGAAATTTACCTAACCACATCAAATCAATTTTGCTATGCCTGACAAATCAAGACAGTTACCGAGTTACAGTACGTAGACCAAACTCTGTTATTTTTGCAAACCTTAAATAGTCGACTCATTTTTCTACAGCAAAGTAATTAAACTATTGCTTATTTACATTCCCTTGTAGGTCTTTCAACTATGACCGAACCAACCTCAACTGATCATGATAGGGGTGAAGAACCATGTGTCATACACCATCCAAATGTAGATGTCAGTGACATTTACAAGAAGTTCACTCCCAAGACTTGGGATACTTTCCTAAAATGCATGGATATCTGGAAGGATCATCCTCACACTGAAAATGGAAAAACTGCCATTAAGTTTTTACATTTTCAAAATTGTGATCTACAGTCAGCCTTCCTACCTGCACTTCCAGTTCCAACTAATGGTGGATTTCACAGGAAATGCTATCAGAGATTTACCGATGCAACCAGAATTAAATGGTTAAGAAAGCCAAGATGTGATTCAGTAAGTGCCTTTTTCTTGAAGGGAAAAGTGAAAGTCTTGAGACACATACAAGGTGATGCAGAATCTGCAAAGTCACTAAAGATGTTGGGTGACTCCTTTACAGTTGATGAAGTCAATTTCCTTGCCGTTGAAAAATTCGTCTACAAGCTGTATGGTCAAATGGATGCAACTTCAGTCAACGACGTGCGGTTTGATATGTTTAAGAAAGCCAACAGGATGGAGAGTACAATGCCTCCAAATAATGATGCCCTTCGTCAACATATCCTTCGTGCCAACTTCCAGGCAAGAATTTATAAACTAAGCTTAATGAAGAATCAAGATTTGCCATCTCCTAGTGAACATGGATGGATATTTGATGATGGACACCTTGCCATTCATTGGATGACCCTCCCACCTGCTCCTGGAAGCATAATTGAACTTGGGAACTGCTCATGTAAGAAAAACAAGTGCCAACTACCAAATGCAGGAGACAGTTGCTGTGTATCCTTCGGCCTTCCATGCACAGATTTATGCCAATGCAAGGGGTGTGAAAACATCAGTCAGATGATACTTGAGATTGAAGAAGACTTGGACACAGACGAAGATGATCAGATGGAATAACTAGTTTTTAGTCTTGGAACAGCCATGATAATGTTTGACTGTGTAAGCTGTGCCCAGGCAGACTTTTTGCAAATCTAGCCATTTATATGTTAAGTTTGAGAGCTCTCATGTGTTCGTATTTTGTAGCATGAAGTTAGAATCTAGAATTGGCAAAGCCATGGGGTACTGGCACTGGAGGGGAGGGGGCTTCCCCATCAGAATTTTGTGTCTCTGGTCAATTAAAAAATATTGCAATGCATATTGTAATTACTTTTATGTTGTGGTCAATTCAAGGAATGAAGGTAGCAGAGAAGGCAGAAGAAGGTAGCAGAAAGTTTAACTCAATAGTATCATTATTTATGCAAACAAATTTTGAAGGGATGAGTTCAAGATAATTGTACCCCCAGAAAAGTTCATGGTACCAATTGCAATGTTTCTAAACTATAACATCACATAAATTTGTTGTAAATACCCTTTTCAGAGTGAACATTTAAGCTTAACAATTGTCACATTGACAATGTCTGTGTTGTTGATCTTCAATCTCGTTCTCCATATAGCACATGCTGTGAGAAAATGAAGGAATAGTTATTAAAGGTGCACCACTGGCATAACTACTGGCATATTTAAGGTAACATTAACATTGCATTTCATGTTCACACATTAAGTTATGTCAATCCTCGAATCTACATTATGTGTAAGCTTGCTTTTAAACTATGAGTGTGTATGGACAAACTGAATATATGTGTGGTTATAACCCCAAACCTGTTATTGACATTTATTATGTTACTTTCTAATAGATCTAGACATTTCTAAAAGAGTTAGGTCAATTCGATTTAAATGTAGAGGTGTTAAGGCCAGTTTGAAAAAATAGAGGGCGCCCTTTATTTCCAGTATTCTTTTACCGCCATTTTCTCCTTAACGTCCGCGAAATTTTGGTGGAACAAAGTGATTTTTATTTTAGGGTGTTCTAAGCAACACTTTTATTAAGAAATTATGTTGCCCCCAGAGGTGGACTACGGAACTCGAAAACTAAAGGGATTTTGCCTTATGCCCCACGGTCTATAGGTCCTTATATCAGGTTCATGTTAAGTGTTAAGTTGTGTATGTCCTGTTGCTCATATATCAGGTTAACTGTTAAGTTGTACATGTCCTGCTGTACATAGATCAGGTTAAGTGTTAAGTTGTACATGTCCTTCTGTCCATAGATCAGGTTAAGTGTTAAGTTCTACATGTCCTTCTGTCGATAGATCAGGTTAAGGTTAAGCTGTGCATGACCTTAGGTCCTTATATCAGGTTCATGTTAAGTGTTAAGTTGTGTATATCCTGTTGCTCATATATCAGGTTAAGTGTTAAGTTGTACATGTCCTGCTGTACATAGATCAGGTTAAGTGTTAAGTTGTGTATGTCCTGTTGTACATAGATCAGGTTTAGTGTTAAGTTCTACATGTCCTGCTGTTTGCAGGTCAGGTTAAGTTGTACATGTCCTTCTGTCCATATATCATGTAAGTGTTAAGTTGTACATATCCTGCCTGTACATCTGGTTTGAAATGCAACTGAAGAGATGCACTAATCCAATAATTTGCTGAAATTCCCCTTTCCGTGAACTGGTCTATAGATGGTCTACAGATGATATAACTTAACCTACCTCCTCTTGATTTAAATCTCCTTTGGCAATTGTTGCGCTTTCTCTATCTTCTTCGTCCTCTGGGAACTGTCAATCAAAGGGAAAAATATAATCATACATGAATGTTCATGCTTTATTCATTACTTGTTCATGATGACACTTCATGCTTTACACAATGTTATCTAAAGATGAATCATGAATAGGAATTACCTGACTCAAACAGTACCTACTTCTACAGCTGTACAAAACTGTTATTTATTAAATTGGGAAAAGTAGCATTTTTTTTCAAATAGGACAGTTAAACAAATTGCAATCGTAAACGTGCAATTCTTAATTAGAATTTAATATTTTCAACAACAAACTAGATGGTTATAACTACAACAACATAGGCTTGAAAGCAAACAATTATATGATTAATGAGCAGAATTATAATGAGAAACAACATGGAATTGAGAGAGTTACATTGCACTTCCTAATTTCAAAGACATTTCTTAATAGGTTTATTGTCAATTTATTTCAGATTTTCACCTTAATTCAAAATATTCTACATTGTTGTAGATTGCTATCTCTGTCTCAGACTGCTACAGTGTGTGTCTGTTAATAGCATAGTGATCTAACTTTGTCTGTTAATAGCATAGAGATCTAACTTTGTCTAAAATCTAGTAAAACGATTCCCACAAGACTCAATGAATCTATTCCCACAAGACTCAATGAATCTATTCCCACAAGACTCAATGAATCTATTCCCACAAGATTCAATGAATCTATTCCCACAAGACTCAATGAATCTATTCCCACAAGACTCAATGAATCTATTCCCACAAGACTCAATGAATCTATTCCCACAAGACTCAATGAATCTATTCCCACAAGACTCAATGAATCTATTCCCACAAGACTCAATGAATCTATTCCCACAAGACTCAATGAATCTATTCCCACAAGACTCAATGAATCTATTCCCACAAGACTCAATGAATCTATTCCCACAAGACTCAATGAATCTATTCTCACAAGACTCAATGAATCTATTCCCACAAGATTCAATGAATCTATTCCCACAAGACTCAATGAATCTATTCCCACAAGACTCAATGAATCTATTCCCACAAGACTCAATGAATCTATTCCCACAAGACTCAATGAATCTATTCCCACAAGACTCAATGAATCTATTCCCACAAGACTCAGTGAATCTATTCTCACAAGACTCAGTGAATCTATTCCCACAAGATTCAATGAATCTATTCCCACAAGACTCAATGAATCTATTCCCACAAGACTCAATGAATCTATTCCCACAAGACTCAATGAATCTATTCCCACAAGACTCAATGAATCTATTCCCACAAGACTCAATGAATCTATTCCCACAAGACTCAATGAATCTATTCCCACAAGATTCAATGAATCTATTCCCACAAGACTCAATGAATCTATTCCCACAAGACTCAATGAATCTATTCCCACAAGACTCAATGAATCTATTCCCACAAGATTCAATG